>NC_090646.1:598184158-598469158 GCF_040937935.1 Hyperolius riggenbachi | reverse complement strand
GCTGTGTCCCACCCACCCTGCCGGCTATATTTCCCGCTCCGGGATCCCGTGAGAGCCGTAACTTCTTTATTCAGCTTCGGTCGGACATGACGTCTGACGTCATCGACGTCATGCGCAGTCCCGATCCTCCCCATAGGGATGCCAGGTGGTGATGGAAGAGGCTGTGCCATCGCGGGTGCAGGGGGTACGTATAATGCCACCAATCGTGTCGATCGGGGGGGAGCGCCAGCAATCGGACAACACATGTAGCTCGCTCAGCTACATAATGTTCAAAAAGTTTTTTTTTTAAATAAATCTCCCTGGGCCATGCTATCCCCTCCGGCGGTAATGGACGAGCTGAACTCGTCCATACCGCTCAGGAAGTTAATAGTTATGAGTGAGGATACCTCTGGCAGTCTCATGAAAGTTCCCTTAAACTTCGGAAGGCACCGCAAATTTCTGTTGAAGCTAATTTACTAATTACATTAAAGTCAATGGGCCGACTTTAATGCTAACTTCACACTTTACGTTTTTTCGTTCAATAGATGCGTTCAATTGAATTTCCGTCATGTTCAATCTAACTTTCGATCGTTTTACTGCTCAATTTCTCATAGAAGTAAATGGAAATTGATAAGAAAAGATATAAGAATTGAGCTGGAAAATCGAAAATTGATTGAAAGGCATAATCGACCGAAAAAACGTAATGTGTGTACCTAGCATAAAGGTTCACAGCAAAGCCCCTATGTATGGTAGGGCCAAATGTGCTAGGTATGTCTAGAAGAAGAATAGCAACAAGAGGAAAAAAGTTCCAAAAGACCCTGTGGTTTTTCAGAAAATCACAGTTAACGTAATAGCAGGTAAACTGGAATTTTGCATGATGGGTAGTGCACAACGCATATAAAAACGCATGGAAAACGCATGAAAAACGCATACCATTTAAAAAAACGCACATAAAAACGCATGAAAAATGAATACAAAATGCAATACATTGCATTCCCATTGACTTTCATTATGTGCATTTTTGATGCGTTTATGAATATTATGTAAAAAACCCTGCGTTTTTTTTAAACGCAGGTTTGAAAACCCATATGAGTTTTTATATGCGTTTTTTCCTGCGACCCATAGACTTCCATTTTCCGCAATGCTAGTGTTTCTGTTATGTGTACATCTAGCCTCAATTTGCGCTGAATAAATCCTATAGGTAACAGCTTTCTCAGTAGCTGGCAATAGATGGGTAACAAGCTAGTGTAAGTAGTGTAACTACACACACTGCTAACTAACCACTTCAGCACACAATAAATGCTACAAATAACAGTTCTACACTAAATTCACCCTATAAATCACAGTTTTAAGTTTTTGTTTTTGCTGTGCGTAAAGTTTTACAGTAAACTATGTAGTGCACTCTATGGAGTTTGCATAACTCACGTTGCTTGTATAATGTGCATTACACAATATGGGTAACGTGAACCAGTATTTGCATTAACTTTTTGCATAAACCAAACCTTAGTGAATACATATGATCATGTGCTAACTTCTCTGTTTAAAAGTATAGATATCATATAAAAAGGGCTTCCTTAACCGCTTCCGAACTGCGCTATTTGAAATCTACCCCATTTGTTACCTGTTATCCCTGCTAGAACATAGATTTCAATTAGCCCACT
Organism: Hyperolius riggenbachi; assembly: GCF_040937935.1. Lineage (NCBI taxonomy): Eukaryota > Metazoa > Chordata > Amphibia > Anura > Hyperoliidae > Hyperolius > Hyperolius riggenbachi. The sequence continues at coordinate 598,467,518 of NC_090646.1, read as the reverse complement.
GCGCACGCCATCCGCTAACACTGATCGCACCGATCTTCCACTGCAGCAGCCCACTCACCCTTCTGTCAGTATGACAGCAGAGCTCTGTGAGCTGGTAAGGAGCCAATGACCCCATGATCATTGAGAGCCATTCTCATTGGTTCACATTGCTCACAGGGTCAGAAGCCAATGAAATCAGTCCCTGACTGGCTCACAGAGCTCTGCTGGCATAGTGGAGACAGAGTGAGTGCACTTAAGTGATGGGAGAGTGGCGCAATCAGTGGTTGGGTTGGGTTCATGTGGCATGCCCCAGCTCCGTTTTTTGGACCAGCAGTCTCTTGTATTTAAATAGACAATGAAGCGAAAAAAATGTATGATATGATTTGTACGTGTAGTATAGCTAAGAAATAAAACATTAGGAGCAGAGACATAAGTATAATATTGTTTCCAGTACAGAAAGAGTTAAGAAACTCCAGTTGTTATCTATGCAAAAAAGCCATTGAACTCCACGACTTTCAAAGTTGCAGAGAGCTCTGTCTTCTGAAGCTTGTTATCTCAAGTGTCTGGAACTGTATTGTTTTTTTTTTCCTGCAGAGAAGGGTTCAAAATTTCACTAGCCTGCTCTGTAAAATCATTTAGAATGCTGAGTAGTGTGTAAACTGCAAATATTAGAGAATATTTTCTTTGCTACTAATGTCTCTTTAAGGGGCCGGAGACTGCTGGTAGTGAAGCGGTTAATACCAAGCGGGGCCACAACAACCTCTTCTCTGGAGGGGTATGGTAAGGGAGAAGGGTAATAGTTTGGGCCCCCCATACCCCCCGCTCCTCTTGTCTCTGCAGGGACTGCTTTCTCTATTTTTATTCCTTTTGTCCAAAAGCAGGCAATGTGACATCTGCTCATGTGTTTTTGAACTAATCAAATATTGCTTTTACTTTTTAAAATACCATTCGAGGTGCTTCCTAATTTTCATTTTTATTTTGCTACCAAAGTTTTTGAAATAATAGCTGCCAGAGTATGTTCCATATACATCTGTGAATATTGCAAAATAAAATCTCATCCTTGAAACAACATGCCTTTTAGGTCCAATGGTCCCATCAGCCTCACAATCGAGTGTTGATCATCAGTGTTTCCTCCCGGAGTGTCACCATCTCCCATGTCGTCTTCAATACAAATCAAGCACAAATGGTTTTCCTAACAGATATCTCTCCTCAGGTCATTACATCTTCACTTGTCATTGTTCACTTTCTGTAGCCAGCTCACCAGTGGTCCTCACCTAATCAGCGGCCATTCAACCATGGCTCCTTAATAGGTATCTTGCCAAGGAGTCATCTCGCTGCTCTGCTCTGTTATTGACATAAGGACCCTCCTATCATTTCATTCCTGACATTTCAAGATAAAGTATGTATTAATTATGCAACCTCTTAATTAATTTTGCCGTTAACCCCGTCTTGTTTCATCCTACAGGTGACTTATTGGTCCATAATTAAAATATATAATTTACATTTCCTGCATTGGCTTACTAAAACGTGATTTATGTAGAGCAATACAGTAAATTTTAACTCGAAGTATCGGCACAATGCAGTTTAAATACCACCTGTTTAAGACTTCTTTAAAACAAACATGTACGGTGTAAAAATAAGCATAATACTAATGTCTTTATTCCAGTGCAGTATAAGAACTAGAAGCTCATGTGTAATTGGACGATATGGTCAATCATTTCTTCTTTCTTTCTTCCAATTCTTATTTATCATGCTAGGCAAATAAATCTTATTTTATTGCATTCTGAAAAAAATATATTTTCACATGCATGCCCATGACTTTATGCTCTAATCTTCATCTTTGCCAAAATCCATTTTCTCATATTAATAGACTTCCATGCATTTGGTGAAAATGTGTTGTCACGTGCAAGCCCATACATTTTCACCCCTATACTCATCTGTGTGAAAATATCAAATTTTTGTGAAAAATTTGGCAAAACAAATATGAACGTTTTCACTCAACATCACTAGTTTTCATATAACTTGACTAAGGCCACGCCAGGGAGTACGTGTTTTCCGGGCCAGCCGGGGGGAACCCACGCTCCCACTCCACCACAGGCAGCCAGCCAGCCAACAAGCAAAAAAAACGTTAACACCTGAAAACGGTAAATTACGTTTTCTATGCATTTGCATGGCGCACCAGAAAGTAGCTGGGGAGCTATGCGCCATATTTTCCTGCTCCCGTATTCCAGCCCCTTTTGTTTTGGGCACAGGTAGAATTTGGAAGACAGCTCTCCCTGTGCAAGGTAATCTTGGGCAGGGGTTCCCAATGTGTCAATCGTGATCTGCCGTACGATCGCAAAGGACTGCTTGATAGATCCCGACTGCGCATGCCGATGATGAATGCCAAAGTCACACTGTACACCGAACAGTGAAACTACTGAAGTGGAGTGAGCGAGCGAATGTTCATCACTCACCGTTCAGTGCCACCAGAACCTACTTCAGCTCAGGCGTTCACAGTAGTGGCTATAATTACATGCACCGCTGGAGGAGTCGCAGAGAGCTGAAGAGGAATTATGGCTGTTCTGATAGGGGAACATGTGGCTGCCTATGCTGGGGTGGGGGCAGCAAATACTGGGGGCACAGGGGCACATCTTCTTTCTAAGCTGGGAAGTGGGGAGGGGGATACCTTTGCAAAGGGTATTTTTGGGGGTTGGAGGGACATATGTACATAATTTTTTTAAAATTGCTGTGTGCAGAGAGAGCACAGCAATTTCACCAGTACGCAAACTGGCGAAGTAGAGCATATTGTGCCATTAGCATAGCCTGCATTACCTAGGATAACATGTGTTATTGTACTGGCGTAACGTGCAATACTCTAAAAACATGCCAGAAGCGTAAGAAGCTGTAAAATTGCTGTGTGCTCTCTGCTCATGGCAACTTTACCAAAATTCTGTGCATATGCACTACTTGTGTTTTCTTGCCTGATTTGTACAGTAATATTGTAAACTTGCAAGAGCAGAGCCTCCATCCTTTTGTATTATGCATCTCTGTCTTTTATTAATGTGTTGCTGAAAATGATTCTGCTGTGTAAATCAACAATAATATTATCACTTTCGGACTTTGCTTTGCAGTATGACCCTCGACGTGTAAATTACAATCATGATAGTTGCAGCGTTCTAACCTTGTCCCTCAAGTTATCTGACTCAGCAGTTTACTTGCGTGTTACGTTACATGTTAAAGTGGACCAGAACTCTTGCACAGGACAGAAGGAAAACCTAGAGAAATGCACCCTGTGTGTCTTGAGAGAGTTTAGCTTGTCTAATTCCACCTCATCTGTGGCTAATCACCAGTTGTATTTTTATCTCAGCTGAGTCTGCTGGCTGCCATGGCAGAGCAGCTAATTTGTAAACACTGGATGTTTACAATAGGACACACTGCAGATGTATTGAATGATTTGTGTCAGCTGTAACGAATAAATCTTTTTCTTTAAAGGTGATTATGCTGCTGCTTATCTTTTAGAGCATGTTCCACAATGGCAGCTTCCATATTTTTCCCATACAGGTTTTCTTTACTGTAGAAAGAAGAAAACAAAACTTCCCCAGCATGAGGAATATTCCAACAACCATCAGAAGCGGCACTTGTTTACTAATAACTGCTGGCTGACTTGCTCAAGCAGAGACATATTGAAGAATAGTGCTTCAGCTGTAAGTAATCAATTACATGGCAGGGGTATTTTTCAATTAATGTTTTGTCTTTAATTCCCACTGGTGTGGCCAAGCGGATCAATGAATCTATATTTCTCTCAGTGGAGAAAATAAAGCCCTCTGATTAGTCCTGCGGATTTATTAGACACGCATAGTTAAAGATCAGAAAGAACTCTTGACACCAAGGTCCAGGGTGAGTAGAAGGGTCATCGGAATTGTAAATAGTAAATCTCTGCAAGGTTGGACCATTCTGATTACTTCAGCTTCATATAAGCTGTTTACAAAGCATCAGCAGGCCTGCAGCTCAAGTATTAAAGTCTTATGTTTATTTCAAGACAGTTTATTTACGCAATGCATACATTCAGGCTACTCAGTGCTATTTCAAGGGAAATTTTAGAAATGTCAGTTTATTTATTTATGTATTTATATAGCACCAACATATTTACGCAGCGCTGTACAGAGTATATTGTCTTGTCACTAACTGTCCCTCAGAAGGGCTCACAATCCAGTCCCTACCATAGTCATATGTCTATATTGTGTAGTGCACGTATCATAGTCATAGGGTCAATTTTAGGGGGAAGGCAATTAACTTATCTGTATGTTTTTGGGATGTGGGGGAAACCGGAGTACCCAAAGGAAACTGTCCCCCCTTAAAAAAAGAGCCTTCCCGCCTCCGCTTCTGATTGGAGGAAGCTTACAGAGGCAGAGAGGGAAAGGACACAGGCGGGGAGCCGCGCTATACAGGAGGCGGGGGTCCCGCGATGAATGACAGGCAGAGGTAAATAGCAGGCTAGCAACAATCTGCTTTCTATAAGGGAGGACAGCAGAGCCCAAGGGGGGGAAGGGGGTGGAGGGGCCCTGGAGGCACAATGGAAGGACACAGAGGCTGGTCACTGTACACAAAACATGCCTCTGTGTCCTAATATGAATTGATTTGACAAACACGCCTTGGGTTCTCTTTCACATTGATTCCTTCCAGTTCTGACAAGATTTTGTCAAAACTGAAATATATCAGTCGCTGTCAGTTATATTGTAGTTGCTGTCCGTTATAACTGAAAGGACAACTGGTGAGGAGCAAGGTAATGTCAGTGTTTCCCTATGGCTCAAGTGGGCGATACTACAGTTTAACAGTGTGCTGAATAGGAAGCGGTTATGGGGTAATGGCCATTTTTAGAATGGAGGACGTAGAATTCCATTGATCACAGTGGACAAAGAGGATACAGGAGAAAAGAAAAAGGTTGATGAATAGACTACGCAGGAGTTACGTATGATGTGTGTATGTTTATTTTAACCTTAATTTTCATTTCAGGTTTGCTTTAAAGCTAATTGGGAACCCTTATTTAAATAAAAAAAAGTCAGATACTCACCTAAGGAGAGGGAAGGCTCGGTCCTAATGAGACTTCCCTCTCCTCTCCCAATGCCCCCGGTGCTGCGCTGGCTCCTCCGTTCACATCCCCCGCCGAGGGGACTTCGGAAGTCTTCGGGAGCTGAGTCCTCCCAAAGAAAGGCGGCTCCACACTGCGTATGCGCGAGTGCGTCATAGAGGGCGGCGCACGTGTGCAGTGTAGAGCGGCCCGTCTTTGGGAGCACTCGGGCTCCCGAAGCATTTCCGAAGCCTCCCTTCAGTTGGGAGATGGTGGTATTTGACCGAAATGGTTGCATACCGCTACGGGGGAGCCAGGACATTAGCAGGGCCCAGGAGAGGAGAGGGAGTGCTCTATAGAACCCAGAGCCTCCCTCTCCTTTGGTGAGTATCTGACTTCTTTTTTTTTTATACGGGTTCCCATTCACTTTAAAGCCACTTTTTAAATTCAAACTAACAGTTAGATAAAGAGTTGGTTAAAATAGAGCTAAACTACTTACAAGACTGTAGTGCTGCTGGTGTATTTGGTAGGAATGCCTTGAAGGCATGGAGTGAGCTGTGCACGTAAATTTAATTTCAGTGTTAGTTGAGAAGACAAAATAAACTCTGTATCACCTACCCAGAGTGCATTTAGCTAATCTAATTGTATTTTCTGCAAATCATAGGCATGCTAATTGACAGATATCTTTCACTACGGTGGGTTTTCTTCTTTGGTTGAAAATGCAATCAAATCAATGAAGAAAGAATTAGTCCTAATGGACATTTGGCACCTGCTGTTTCATCAAAGAACAGAATAGGCTGTTGTTGTTTTTTTCATATTCAAAGCTTAATAAATCTCACATACTGTTCCTCTTTCTTCCACCGCCGCAGGGAAAAGTTCTGTAGTTCTTAATTATTAAAATGACTCTGCTTAGAGAATATTAGCAAATGCTAATTCTCCTAAACCTAATTCTCCTACTTGCTACTATAATTCTTCTTCCCCTAACCCTAAAGGTGGTCACACATCTGGCGACTTGGCGGCCGATCCACCATCCGATATGATTATTATAATGGGATTGGATGAATCTGCTGCCAGGTGCATCGACAATGCGACCAATTTTGGGCCGAAATTGATCACATGTATCGATTGGACATGCTGCAAGATATAGGGCCAACATACTCGAGCGGGTGCATGGTGGTAGCGGCGTGTGATATCGGGACAAGTGACAAACGCAATGGAACCCCCGGCACTGTACCCCCTAGTTTAAGATGTTCCCCCTGGTATCCCATGCAGTATGTTTACCTGTCAGTGTCCGTCGCTGGCTCAGTCTCTGCACTGGCTTCCACACATGTCCCGTGGTTGCTGGCGTATACGTGGGAGCATGTATTGCGTCATACATGAGCCCACGTTGCCCTCCATGTATGAGCAGCAGTGCAAAGACTGAGCCAGCGATAGGTATACTGCGCGGGGCACATTTTACATTGGGAAGACAACAACAGGGGGTGACGAGGCAGCCAATGCGGCATCATAAGGGCGATTCCCGAAAGATTTTATGCTGAAATCAATCGGGAATAGGCCTGCGGCATATGGGCAGGCGACAGATCTCTATCCAATTAGATTTGATCAGAGAGAGATTTGTCTTGGTTGATCTGCCCATACATTGTCGGATGCATGGTCACCATTAGTGTGTAACCCTAATTTTTCTAGCACTAATTCTTCTCTACCTTATTGGGCCTGGTGTAATTGTCAGACTCGCCAGCAATAAAGTCACCTGATCCAATTACATTTAGCCCTAGGCAGGGTGTATGAGTCACTGTAATTACTCTCGCTATAGCAGAGTCCCGGCAAAGCATCTTTGACTCTGCCGCCGGGGCTCCCCATTGGTTCACAGTCTAGACCAATGAAAATGGCTCAGACTGTGAACCAATGGGAAGCCCCGGCAGCAGAGTCAAAGATGCTTTGCCAGGACTCTGCTATAGCGAGAGTAATTACAGTGACTAACACACTGTAATTACAGGACAGGACTTGTGGCGGGAGGGAAATTGCTTCACAGTATCTGTACAGCTACATGGGGGGTTGCAGAGACGAGCAGCGACCGGCGGGGAGCTCGGGGGTCTCCTTATGAAAGAAGACCCTGAGATGCAGCAGCGGAAGATATCGGCAGATGTTCGGCGGGTTATGCGCATGTGTGGGGAGCGAGGCTGTGGTGCTCCCCATCGCCCGTAACATGGGAGCATTGCTCAGGCTTTCGCCTGAGTAATGCTCCCTCGCATCTTAGTAACCATGCAGCTCAGGGTGACCCAAACTACTAGGAATGTATAGGGGGATAAAAGGAACCAAAAAGTCCTCCTATTAAAAAATCAAAGCTTGGTGTAATTGCCTTCTTAAAACAGAAGGAAATTTGCAATAATTCAGTTGTAAGTGAATATTTGTGGTTACCCACAATGCACTACCACTAAATATGCAAATTATCCCTTTTCGCCCTTGTTAAGCCAAGCAAGCATCCAGAACCGCTGGTGTATAGCAAGCTTATAGCTTTAAGTTTTACACAACCATATCAAACCCACATGTAGAAAGCCTGTTTCAGACTTTTGGTCCTCATCATTACATGGCAGGGATTGATAAGGCTGTATGAAATACGGCTTGGACGAGTACAACAGCGTAACCAAGCAGCTCAGGGTGACCCAAACTACTAGGAATGTATAGGGGGATAAAAGGAAGCTACTTATCACCTTGAATAGCATCAGGCCCATTGGCTATAATTCATAAAGCATTTCCGCATGCGGAAATGCTTAAAACAGCTGACTTTACCGAACACTCAGCAAAGTCAGCATTCATAAAGGCTCTTTCTGCATTAAAAAATGACACTACCGAGCAGAGTGATAAATCACCGCCTTGTGCGGTGATTATTGGAACAAATGTAGCAAAATGTTAATTCATGAAGATCACCGCAAGCGGTGTCAGGTCGGGAAGTACTGCTCACTCTGATGTGGCGATAACAATGTAAGTGAATGGAGACACACAGACCTCCCAGGTAGCTGCAGCAGAGCAGAACACGGAGAAATATATCAACTCGGCAGCTCCGTGTCTCCGCAAGCCCACCGCCTGCCTAGTTCGGGGAATCTCCGCACTGCTACCGCACCTGGATACATTTTTATGAATGCCCACCCAGAAGTCTAAAATACCGACAGCTGTGTTTTCCCGCATTGATTCCCCTTACCGACAACTCCTTTATGAATGATAGCCATTGTCTCTTACCCTTGCACTAGAGCGAGAAAGTAGCAGAGGGAGGGGAGGGGGAGGGAGAGGGGAAGGGGAGGGAGAGGGGGAGGGCCAGCACTAGCTCGCATGCTTTAGCTCTGCTCCATTGCAAGCACACCAGTGTAATTGTACAGCATAGTTATGGAGTTTGTCTGACACTTTGGTCAACATAGGGTGATGCTGTGCTGGACAAGATTGAGCGGTGGCGCCCCTGACGTGCCCAAATGCTGTCACATAATATTTAAATTAAATGGCACAGTGGCAAAAGATGCAACCAACAGAGATCAAAGTGTTGGACTTAGTGCTGGATTTTTTCCAACAACAGCACCACATGGCGGCTGCCATTTTTACTATGTCAGACTACGCCTGACCTTGCACCTATACTGAGAAAGGTTAGTGACAGACAAAGGTCAACATAGGATTGGAATAGGTTAATATCTCTACTACATCTCGTATACATCCAACCCAAATCTAATTTCTCATACGTTACTTTCTATAACTCTCCTAACCCTAACCAAAATTCTTCTACCCTTCATTTCTACAACCATATTTCTGCTACCACTAATCCGAACTCTCCTAACCCTTATTCCTAGAACTCGTATTCTTTCAACCCCAAGTTTAATTTTCACACATATGGGATTTTGGCGGTCATAACAAAAACGGAATAAATGTTCTCTCAGTAGTGCTGCGGGACTACAATTTAATTATTATTGTTACAACAATATTTTTAAAATAATATCAGTTGCCTGCAGTCCTGTTGATCTTTTTGGCATCAATAGTGTCTGAATCACACAACTGATACTGACATGCAGCTAATCCAGTCAGACTTGAGTCAGAGCACCTGATCTGTATGCTTGTTCAGGGTCTATGGCTAAAGTATTAATGAAGCAGAATCAAGGTGACAGCCAGGTAACTTGCAAAGCATTCCACAGTATCTCTCTTATACATCTCCTCACTGTTTTTTTAGATACCAACCCAACTGCAATCTCAGATCTTCACAATGACCTTCTTTTGTCCTCCTCTAGAATCACCTCCTCGCATCCATGTATACAAGATTTCTCAAATGCTTAACCTCTCCTCTAGAATCCCTTCCACAACACATTCATCACTCTCCAACCTTTGATATCTTTAAACGTTTCCTCAAAACTCTCTCTACCTTAGGCCATTACCCCTTTGACCTCTGACTAAGTTGTACTCCTTACTAGATAACCTAAAACACACTGCCTCTAGCTATGAATATTGTATACTGCCCCATCTCTTGTTCCCCCCTATTCCTTTAAATTTTATGTAGCGCTTTTCTAATTGGTGGTGATCCAATAGCGCTGTACATAGGCAAATGCAGGGGGGATTACAGCTGCCCAGAATCCCCCCTCAGACCAGGGCCGGTGCAGTGTCTGGGAACAGACACAAGTTGAGACACCAGAATATCTGCTGGTATCCTGTATCTCACAGCACTGCCCCCTTTCTTTCCCTGCTACAGTTGACTTTGGATACTGTATTGTGTGTAGCTGAGGGATACCTTTCAGGAATCCCTCCCCCCCCCCCCACCACCCCTGGAAAGACCTAGGTTTGCCCCTGCTGTAAAAACGATCGAAGTGGGTCCCAGGCCTCAAGTACAAACTAAATTAACCTAATTTGAGAAACAAAACTACCCAAATACAATTTCTTTATTTCATCTAAGATGGAAAATGGTGACTACAGTATATACCATATATGGCGGTCAATCCTCTTTCTTAGAAAATCATAGGTCTCTATGATGGGTGGGTTTATAGATGTAGCCTGGTTACTAATGACTCCCGATGGTTTTAAAGTGAGTTATGAAAAGTCAACACATTATTCTGGTTGTCTGGTTACGGAGATTAGCTAATTTACATTTAACGGCTATTCAGTAACTGAAACAATTTTGTTAACAGGTTACTTTTAGAAATCTAATCTCTTTACCATAAAAAGGGAAAGGCTTTCGTTTTGGTAAATTGATCCTTTAAGAAAAAATAAATACAAACTATGCAGATACTAAATGGTATTATGGCTAGTGAATTGATATTTTCTTAGTTTAATTGCACTTTATTTTTTGTACATGGCCTCATTTATAGAGTGGGTGGCAGTCTGTAAGTAGTATAGAAATAGTAGTTACAGAGCAATAAACACATTAACCAAGTGAATGGAAGTCAACACATTAGCTGTGTGTCTCTCCATATCACCATCCATGCAGTTCAGCTGAATGTGATTACACATCACTTAAATTATGTACTTAGTTAATGGAGAGATACAGTATCAACGGTTATGTGTGGAGAATTACACAAGTTAATGACTTACCAGAAACCGGAAAAAGGCATCTCAGTAAATATACTGTACCATTTCTTTTCGGGCATATTACGGGCTTTAGTCCGATTTCCCATAACAGCTGGGAAAGCTGTGCAATAAACAGTTAGTTCAGTAAAGGTAGGCATGCACTACAATATGTTTGTTGTAGATTAGATGCCGCATTCAAAATAAACATCAAATCTAACACAAATCCATTGCATGTATGATAAATACTGCAATCAAAAAATAGATGCAAAATGTATCTATTGATCAGGCATGTCTGTTATTTTCCAAATGAATGCTGGTGGGAGTATGGGGGGTAAAGGAGTATGGGGGGTGCAACGCCCTGTTCATCGGATCTACAGATAAGGTTCTGCGCCCCTTACAGCTAGTACAGAATGCTGCAGCTAGACTCCTAGCCAATGCCCCCCGCAGCTCACACCAGATCACCCCAGTACTGCAAACTCTTCACTGGTTGCCAGTAAAATGGAGAATCAATTTTAAGATCTGCCTGCTGACATTCAAGGCTCTACACCACATGGGACCCAAATACATAGCGGATCTATTGGAACTTTATGCCCCTCCACGCACCCTCCGCTCTGCCAACAAGATGAAGCTGGTTATTCCCAGGATACACTTAACATTTGGTGCTCGGGCCTTTTCCTATGCAGCCCCTACTCTATGGACCTCACTTCCACAATCAGTATGAGAGGCTCCTTCTCTTGACAGCTTTTAAAAAAAGGCTAAAAACTTACCTTTTTTCCCGAGCCTTTGGGACTGCATAATGCAGGGTCACAGCGCTTTGAGTCCCCAGGGAGAAAAGTGCAATATAAATATTATTGTTATTGTTATTGTTAAAGGGGCGTATCGGGCAATACAACGCTAGCAGCTGCACCAAGCTAGTGAACCAAGCAATATTTGAAAAATTGTGAACATTTTTTACTTTATATACCACAAGTAGTATAATGTATGCCTGACATAACTGGATTGATTATTTTAGTCTGCGGCAGGCCGTACACTAGGGATGCTCATTTGGATTTTGAGGAAATTAGATTTCCACATTTCCAACAGAAATCAGCATTTCAGATCAGAACATGGAAATCAGATTTTGGAGGAAATACTGCATTACTTCAGCTTGGTCATTTTAGCCCAATCACAGAACTCGGCAGCACTGGACCAATCAGAGAATGCAGAGGCAACTTGGTAATATTTGCCCAATCAGAGAATGCAAAAAATGACCCAAAAAAAGCCTCTTTGGAATTCAGAACTGGAAATCCACGGAATTGGTAACTGGCATTTGAGGAAATCAAAATTTCCGTTGACTTGGAAATTGGCATTTCTGACCATCCTTATTGTACACATATCAATTTTGTGGACAATTTTGGCACTTTAACCACCTCGGCGTTCTGATTCCCAAGGATTTCTGTGCAAAAAGCGGTACATTTAATTTTCAGCACCTTTTTTCCTGTAACTTACCAAAATGAGCCAAGCAAGAGTTTAGTATACATTCTGAGTATAATAAAAGTGTCAAACACTAATTCTTGTCAAAAATAAAATAAAATTTATGAATAACTAACTGAAATACCTTGCATTTTTCCTCAATGCAGAAATATAAAGAAAATGCAGAAATAAATAAATCAATGCAGAAATAAATAAATGAAGGCAGAAACAAAATTATACAGGCTACAAGTGTACCTTAGAACACTTCTTTAGTGTGGTAGATCTTGAAGCATGGTAATGCGCAAAGTGCCACGTCACAATCTGGGCAGTAAGTGCGGGTCTCCTTCCGCATCTTTTTGCCATCCTTGTCCTTCTTATTGCAGCAAACAACGCACCTTCTTGTAGGGTTTGCTTTCTGTGGGGTCGGTGGCAAGTACTCCACAAAGTGTCTCCCTGAAAGCTGTGCCGGATTCACGACATATGATGCCCTGCGCCCCGGTCTAGATGTTGACTCTGGTGGGGGGTACTTCGTGCAGATTGCTTCCGTCAGCTGCCAGACAAAGTCATGGTGGGGTACAGGCCTTACACACCTTTTCTTGTAGAGCACATAGCCATTCCACAAGCACTGCTCAAGTAAGTGGCGGAAATTTTTTTTATAATATTTCCGCTGCTGCTTGCGGACAGCCGGATAGAAAGTCATGGCTCCATCAGCCCTGTCCACACCCCCCATAGTGTTGTTATAATCCAGTATGGCTTTGGGTTTATCCACCTCCTGTTTACTCCTGTTGGTGGTGCGGACAGTCTCGGCATTATGAATAGTGCTGAGGACACAGACATCACGTTTGTCCTTCCACCTTAGAGCCATCATTTTGCCTTTCTGCCAGGCAACGACCTCCCCCTTTTTCAGCTTCCTGGCAGAAAAGGCCGGCGGCAGATTCCGACGGTTAGCCCTCAAGGTACCATAGGCATCAGTTTTATGCTGGACCAGGTAATCAAAAAGTTCAGGGGAGCTGTAGAAATTGTCTGTCGTCAGGCAGTACCCCTGATCCAGCAATGGCTCAATTAGGGTTAGGACAGAGGAGGTGGCACACCCAAACTGGCTGAACTGAGGGGCAAATTTGGTGCCTTTGCCCGTGTAAATTACAGAGTTCCAGATGTACCCGGAGTTGGCCTCACAGAGCATATACGACTTCACCCCAAAGCGTGCCCTTTTTGAGGCAATAAATTGCACCCAGCTCAGTCTCCCCTTATATGCCATGAGGCTTTCGTCAACCGTGATGTCGCGATCTGGAACATACACAGCCTTGAAGTTCGCAACAATCATCTGGTATATGTCCCAAATTTTTTTCAGCTTGGGTGCGGGATGGGTGGCCTCATCAAACTCCTCGTTGTTTCCGAAGTGCAAATACTTCATGATGAGGGTATACCGTGGCTCGGACATAACAGATCCAAAGAAGGGCGTACTGAGGATCTTATTAGTGGTCCAGTACCACTTCTGCAGCGGCTTACCAACAACTCCCTGGAGGATGACGAGCCCCAGGAACACCCAGATGTCGTTGCTGGTCACAGGTTCCCACTTCCTGCTCCGCGAGAACCTGGGTAGAGAAGATCCCTGCTGATGTTGCGCTGCATAGCGATTCGTCTCCTCAACAATCTTGCGGATGACGTCATCAGTCAGGAAGAGCTCCAGAAAGGACAGCGGACTCTCGTCGCACGCGATCTTCTGCCCGGGTGCCCCTGTGAAGGGGAACCTGGGTGGCGGAGCTTGAGTGGGGCTCCCCAGCTCACACCAGGTGCGTGCGACCGTCACTGGCTCCTCGGCTTCCTCATCACTGGTCTCCGTCTCCGAAGACAGGTTACCGGGAACATCGCTGTCTGTCGATTCCTCTAGGAGCTCGTCTTCGCTGTCGCTTGCCTCGAGGACATCCAACAACTCCTCGTCACGCACACGCCTCCGGGAGGACGAGGCCATGACCCCAAGCAGGGTACGGGGTCACGAGCAGCGACAAAAAAAAAAAAAAAAAAAAACCAGCAAAAGCAAACGCACAGGGATCACAGCGTCTTGAAAAAGACGGAAAGCAATACGCAATCTGACAGTAATATGAACGAAGCTAAGGCTGGAAAAAAGCAGTAATCGCACAGAAATCGCACAGAAATCACAGATGATAGCTGTAAACAGACTAACACTGGACGCTGAGGACTCTGAAAGAGGGAGAGCCAGTAACTGTTCAGGGCTTTTATTGAGAGCTGACAGGTGTTTGTGTTTGTGCAAACAACTTTTTGAAATACAGTAGCATGATTGGATTACATAGAGTTTGTGTACCTATGTAATCCAATGATGCTGTCGCCGCGACGGACACTAGGGGGCGCAGGAGCCGGCGTCAGAGGAAGTGGCTGGGCTACGCCATCTTCCCTGACTGCCGGATCTCCGTAGGCTTGCGGAGAGGAGGGGAGCAGGGACCGGAGGATCGGGGGAGCCTGGGGAGCGGGGACCGGAGGATCGGAGGAGCCTGGGGAGCCTGGCGCCGGCGATCAGAGCCAGCAGGAGGGAGAGGGAGCCCCGCAGCAGCCGCAGCAGCACAGAGGAGGCGGCGGAGATCACGCTGTGCACGCTGGTGAGTGGGGACAGCGCTGGACGAGCTGAGCTCGTCCTAAACACTAACAGCAACTTTTTCTTGGACGAGCTCAGCTCGTCCAGAACGCTAGGGTGGTTAATCAAAACTACTGGTCATCTATTGTTGACATTATATCCAGTCAATTTATTTTTGAGTAACTACAGGCAGTTAATCAAAAGTGTCTTGAGATGTGTTGGAAAACTCACATGCAAGAAGGTTGGTGATGGAGCAACATGGCATTTATGTTCTCATAGATCTGCAATGCAGCGAGTAGTGCCATGCTGGTTGTTCAGTTTAGATATTTCCTGCTGAAATATCTCAACATTGTGCATGCAGTGTGGTGGTGTAGCAATTGATCACTGTCCAATCAATCTCCAATTGGAGAGAATCGATCAGTATAGATGGTAAGTACATAAACTCCCCAAACAATAGTACAAATAAACAAAGAAATTGGACTAATACAGACTTCCTAATGGGAGTTGGCACATTATGCCATGGCATTATGACCACACCTTTAGATAGGTCTATATTGCAGAAAAGTCTTACAAGATCATTCAAGAGCTACAAGCAGGGTAAGAAATAATTTATGTTTGGAGTTCTTCTCTGACATAACTTTAGAGTACTGTTAACAAAAACAATGAAGTTACGATGAAGTTGTTTTGTAGATGACTGACTGTTGTTCCAGCTGCCTTGAGATCATTGACAGGTTCTCCCTGTGTTGTTCTGGGCTGCTCTCATTATCATTGCGACTTAATAAGGTGAGATCTTGTATGGACCCCTCTCCCTGGTCCTGCTGGTGGCCCCATTAGCCCAGTGACTTCGGGTGAAGTCGCGCACAACTGCGCATCCACTGCCTGCCTGTCCACGCCCCCTGCTACATCATGCGCTTATTGCCGCAAGCATCCTGCGCATGTGCGTACACTTATGGCAACGTAAGCTAGTGCACAAACGGGCCTACTGCACATGCGTAGTTGTGCTCAACTTCATCCAAAGTCACTGGGCTAAGGGGGCCACCAGCAGGACCACCGAGGGGACCCAGAGGACACTGAGGGACTGACAGGCTATGGGGGCTGCAGAAAGCCCCAGATAAGTGAAGACTTTTATTGTAAGGGTCTCTTTAAAGGGGATCTTTAACCAAGGATTGAATTACAATCCAATCAGTAGCTGATACCCCGTTCCCACATGAAATCTTTACCTTTTATCAAATTGATCATCAGGGGGTCTGTATGGCTGATATTGTGGTGAAACCCCTCCACCAGTGTGATGTCACAACCATGGTCCTTCCAAGGACACACCTTGTACAAACCTCTCTTAATGGGAGGCTCATTCTAGAGCTATTTTTTAACCAAGGAGCACCGTAGGTGCTCAGTTAACTTTAAAGAAAACCTGAACTAAAAATAAAAAAGTCAAAATAATCATACACCGGTCATACTTACCTCCTCTGTACTCTACTACTCAATCTCTTTCTCCTCTCCTGACCAGCGTTGCATTTGCCAACTGTGAGCAATGGAATTTTCCGTCCTCCATTTTAAAAATGGCCATTACCCCATAACAGCTTCCTGGTCAGCACTTGGTTAAACTGTAATATCACCCACTTGAGCCATAGGGAAACATGGACATTACCTTGCACATTCAGTTACAACTGACAACTGCTGATATATAACTGACAGCAACTGGTATATTTCAGTTCTGACAAAATATTGTCAGAACTGGAAGGGATCACTATATGAAGAAAATGGTGAGCTTCTGAGAGGAACTGACAGTGAGATTAGTACGTCAAATTCATTTGAAGCTACATCATGTGTTTATTTTAAATAATTTCACTCGCTTCAGGTTCCCTTTAAAGAGATTAAGCTCTCATTTGCTTTGTTTTTTTCAAAGGTTAACGTTCATTTTGTCCCACTATGAAAAATCCTGGTAGTACCGTATAACTTTGCTAGGTACCGTATGAATAATTTAATATTTACTTTTCAAATGTCTTTCATTGTCTCTGTCACGACTGGTTCTGTTCAAGTTTACCATTTGCTTACATGCTTCCTAGCATGATAATTAGTATCTACTAGCACAACAGGTATAAAAAAAGAGCTAATTTTACTAGCTATAAATATAGAGACACAACACTAATTAGTTTTACTACTTTGAACTTGCACTTTTGCGGCCCCCTGGCACAAAGGAGAGCACCAAATTAATTACAGCCCAGAAAGCGTATCAATCCTAGCAGTAAAAGCAATCCCTTCTCACATGGCGCGATCCGCCCCTTTACTGTATCCATTGTGATACTTGTCATTATAAAAACAAAGATAGGGGAATGCTGGATTGATTGTGGGCATATAACACATGACCTTTGTGCACAAATAATTATTTTCATTTGTGAACTAAAGGCAGATCAATTAGAGACTAGCAAGAGCATCTTTGTTCTTTCAATTACTGGTGTGGCTGTTGATATCCCCTGAGTGCTATCATTGATAACGCAGAGGAGAACATGAATTCTAATAATGAATAATAATATTTACAGCTGCTAAGACGCAACTCTCTGAATATCAATACATGGCCTTTAAATGTGAAGGAGGCATTTGAATCTCAACAACATGCATAATTGGACTTATCACCGTGGTGACACCACGCTACCTTCAACCAAGCGTAAGGAAAAAAATTGTGCATTTAGAAGAAAATTATTTACTCAAATCAGATATTAAACCAGTCTCTTCTGTGGTGTGGAAACCTTCAAAGGTCATGTATATAGGCTGGATATAGGCTGGATTGCCTGAGCCACATTTTAGGTACATGACACAAAATAGGTTACTAGCTTTAGGCCTCGTTCACATTAGGCAATATGTAGGGCTGTGTGTTCGGGGCGCAAGTACACCCGATCGCACGCCATCCGCGTTGCTGTGTGTTGCGCTGTTGATCCCATTCATTACAGTGAATGGGATCAGCAATACGCTTTGGCAAAAATGTGTGCAGCAGTGCGATAGCGCACCACATTGCTGAGCAGCACGCATAGTCTGAATGTCAGAGGTGCTCTCTATGCACTTCTGATGTTCTTGCTGATTACATACCATATGCACTGCCGAAATGCTCACGGCAGCGCCTATAGTGTGAACAAGGCCTTACTGTATTGCTGAAACTCCATGTTTCCTTTTCTGTTTGACTGGTGTATGCATTATTATAGGGTATTCTTTAAGTGGCCCTATCATGCAGTTAAAGCAAACCTAAAGCAAACAAAAACATATAATTTAATGAATTGTATGTGTAGTACGGATAATGAATAGAACATTAGGAGCAAAGAAAAGTGTATCATATTTTTATTTTCAGTTATATAGCTATTTCTTTGCATTTGCATAACTCTGTCATATTTGCAGTTTAGGAACCACACTCTGTCTTTTAAAGTGGACCTGAACCCAGAATGTCTTCTCTTCTCTGCTCCAAACGAAACACAACAGCATAATAACCTTAAAAAATGTATACATCTCTTTGTTACAGCCGATACAAATTCTAAAATAAATCTGCACTGTGTTTACTTCCTGATTCATGGAAGCAGACATATTGATAACACCCTGTGCTTTCAAACGAGCTTATCTGCCATCTCAGCCATAGGCAGTCATGTGACAAAGGCAGAGAACAAATTACAACTTGTGATTAGACACAATGCTATTTTGCATAGATAACAACTGAAGTTGTTTTTTTTTAACTCTTTCTGTACTGGAAAACAATATGATACTATTTTCTTTGCTATTAATGTTCTATTTCTTAGCTGTACTACACATACAATTCGTTATCTCAGAAGTTTATTTTTGCTTCAGGTTTTCTTTAACAACCGCCTATTAAGTCTCTGGTCCTCTGGTTCACTGGGCAGCCTCTGGTAGGTTACATTTCTTCTCCGTTCAGGTAAGTTTACCCTTGTTAATATATTCACTAGGGTTGATTTGATTCAGAAGCTTTTTCTCTTGAAGTATCCATAGATACTTCTTTTTTATCACATCACTAAGGGCTTAGACACACTATAATCACTTTTCTGAGCACTTTTTGACCATCAGAGCATTCTGAGAGCTTTTTAAAAACGCTCCCATTGACTTACATTAAAAACGCTGTTAAATCACGGTTGTGTGATTTTACCATGATCGTGATATTACCATGATTTTACTGCCATTTTACCATGATCTTAATGTAAGTCAATGGGAACGTTTTTTTAAAAAAGCTCTCAGAAAGCTCTGATGGCCGAAAAGCACTCAGAAAAGTGCTTATAGTGTGTCTGAGCCCTACAGATAGCTAATTCATAAGATATGGATAGATTTGTGATGAGATAAACAGTCATTTGTTAGAGGACACCTTAAAGAGAATCTGTACTCTAAAATTCTTACAATAAAAAGCATACCATTCTATTCATTATGTTTACAAACAAAAGATATGGCTGTTAACCAGCTTGTGATAGGCTCAGATAAGCTCAGTCTGTGACTCATACAGAGCCTGCAGGGGGCGCGGAGAGACTGTGTATAGCTTCTCCCTATCACAAGCAGACAAAGCTGCCTGAGTAGACAAAGCTGACAAAGGAAAAAAAAATAGATTAGATAACAGAGATATTACAGCGACTGTGCAACTAGAAAAGGCTGCAGTAAGACAGACCACATTAGAACAGGTATAGGAACTTGTAGGATAGAAGAAATAAGGCTGAAAATTTTGTTACAGAGTCTCAGCAGATTGAAACCCAGCAAGTCTTCTTTGCTTTAAAACATTATTTACAGTATATCATATACTACCAGCATTTTTTTCTTTACTAGAACAGCATTCAAAGGGTTAAACACTTAAAAGCTCAATGCCGGGAAAACTGGATTCATCCAAACTGGAGATAATGTTATCTTGTGTATAATTGTATTAACCTCCTTGGCGGTAATCCCGAGCTGAGCTCGGCGTATGCCGCCGGAGGTCGCCGCTCAGGCCCTGCTGGGCCGATTTGCAATCTGAAAAAAGCAGCACACGCAGCCGGCACTTTGCCAGCCGCGTGTGCTGCCCGATCGCCGCCGCTCCGCGGCGATCCGCCGCGTGCAGCGGCGAAAGAGGGTCCCCCCAGCCGCCCGAGCCCAGCGCAGCCGGAACAAACAGTTCCGGCCGGCGCTAGGGGCTGGATCGGGCGGCTCTGACGTCAGGACGTCGACTGACGTCCATGACGTCACTCCGCTCGTCGCCATGGCGACGAGGAAAGCGAAACAAGATAGGCCGCTCATTGCGGCCTATCTTGTTACTTTCGATTGCCGGAGGCGATCGAAAGTACGCTTCCGGAGCGCCCTCTAGTGGGCTTTCATGCAGCCAACTTTCAGTTGGCTGCATGAAATATTTTTTTTTTAATTTAAAAAAAACCCCATTTCAGCCTCCCTGGCAAAATAAATAAACCGCCAGGGAGGTTAAGTGAGGAATGTAAACAAACACTTCTCTGACACTGCAGACTCTCCTGAACACAGACAGACAGTCAGAAAGCATTTCTGCTTATATTTCAAGATGAAAAAAAAACAGTTATGAATAAAATGCAAAGTTAGCTCTCAAAGCAAAAAAGTGTTCTTTGGAAACTTGTAATTTGTAAATAAATAATAATACTTATGCACAAAAGCAAATATGATAACCGTATGGTATAACTGTCCCTCAGAGGGGCTCACAATATAATCCCTACCATAGCCATATGTCTATGTATGTATCATGTAGTGCATGTATCATAGTCTAGGTCAATTTTAGGGGGAAGCCAATTAACTTATCTGTATGTGTTTGGGGATGTGTAAGGAAACCCACACAGACACGGGGAGAACATACAAACTCCTTGCAGATGTTGATCTGGCTGGCATTCAAACCGGGGACCCAGTGCTGCAAGGCGAGAGCGCTAACCACTACTTCACCGTGCTGCCCATGGGATGCTGCAATGGGATGATCTCAGTTCTAGTGAAGGTTAGAGAGAGGAAGTTTATTTGAAGAAAAGTCACACAAAACCCAAAGTTGAAGATCCTTATTTATATGTAGAGGGTTTTATGTAGTATGGGTTATATTTAGCCTCAAACCCTTGTGTGATGTAACCAGCATTGGTTCCTTTTTGACATATAATGAGAATCTTGGGGGACATTGAGGGATTGGGCCGCACACATTATTTCCACAGATAAACATTTTAAAATCCTTCCCACTCACGTTTTTCCTAACTAACCATTCTGCCCCTCACTCTCCCCTCCCCTCCCCCTCCACCCCCACCACCACAAGCTAATGTAATTTTGGATCCTTACTCTCTACATCCACAGACCCTTCCCATACTAACCTCCAATGTTTGTCAACTTTGGGGACCACTCTAGCTTGAACAGCCATGGAGTAATGATGTGGTGATCGTAATCAGCTAATTACGATTACGCAAATTTTCACGTACATTTTTGCAAGTTTGCTTAAACGTAATTATGATTTGTACATTTGATGTCGTAGTCATTCGTAATTTTGCGTAAAATTTAGCGTAATTTTCATGTAATTTCGTGCCGACTTTGGCAGTGAATAGCAAAGTCCCCATACATGCTATTGACTTCAAAACATATGTTAACCCATTCAGGTTCCGTCGTTTTCACGTGAGAAATGTTCAACTCCCATTCATTAGCCTATAACTTTATCACTACTTATCACAATGCACTGATCTATATCTTGTTTTTTCCGCCACCAATTAGGCTTTCTTTGGGGGGGTACATTTTGCTAAGAGCCACTTTACTGTAAATGCATTTTAACAGGAAGAATAAGAAAAAACGGAAAAAATTCATTATTTCTCAGTTTTCAGCCATTCTAGTTTTAAAATAATACATGCCTCCATAATTAAAACTCACGTATTGTATTTGCCCATATGTCCCGGTTATAACACTGTTAAAATTATGTCCCTATCACAATGTATGGCGACAATATTTTATTTGGAAATAAAGGTGCATTTTTTCCGTTTTGCATCTATCACTATTTACAAGTTTAAAATAAAAAAAATATAGAAATATTTCATCTTTACATTGATATTTAAAAAGTTTAGACCCTTAGGTAAATATTTACATGTTTTTTTTTTTTTTTATTGTAATGTTTTTTTTTATTGTAAACATTTTATTTAGGTAGTTTTGGGAGGGTGGGAGGTAAACAATAGATTTATAATGTAAATGTGTGTTAATTTTATTTTTTATTTTTTTACAGGTGTAGTATTACTTTTTGGCCACAAGATGGCGGCCATGAGTTTGTTTACATGACATCACTCTAAGCGTAACATACGCTTACAGTGACGCATCGGGAAGGGAACGGCCAGAAAAGGCGCAGCTTCTGAGAGAAGCTGTCGCTTTTTCAGCGGGGGAAAGGAATCAATGATCGGGCACCGTAGCCCGATACATTGATTCCCTGGCTATCGAATCCGCGGCCGGGAGTGCGCGTGCATGCGCGCGATCGGCCGCGGGAGCGCGCGGTAGCGCGCATGGTTCCTGGACGTAGAAACTACGTCCAGGAACCAAAATAGGTTAAGGAGAATAGTGGGTACAAGTCAAAAAAATAATTTTCCAAAAAGACATTGTAGTTTTCGAGAAAATCGATTTAAAAAATGCAAAGAAAAAATGGTTTTTAAACTCAGAAAAATGAGTTTAAAAACCATTTTTCTTTTTCATTTTTTAAATCTATTTTCTCAAAAATTACAAGGTCGTTTTGAACATTCTTTATTTGACTTGTACCGACTATTCTCCTTAACATATGTAGCCATTATGGTAGCAATAGCATGTATGGGAGCTTTGCTATTAGCCAGTAAAGCACAAAATTATGCAAAATTTCGTGGAAAATTACGCAAAAAAGTACGCAAAATTATGAAATATTACTATTACATACAAAATTAATTACAATTTCCCTTGAAATTTTGCATTACGATTACGATGCATAATTGCGAATTTCAATGCGAAATTTTGCACATATGAAATTTCGGCCCACCACTGGTGGTGATGGCTCACATCCAGAAGTTAAGCTGATGTCATTACTGCAGCTAAAAACCCCAGGCTAATGTCATTACTGGAACTTTAAGAAGTAAGGTGAGTTAAAATGAGGACCGTGGGTGGAGAAGAAGTACACATATCAGTGGGAGGAGTGACTGCCAAATTTTAGGGCAAGTAACAATAAGCCTTAAAGGACAACTGTAGTATATTATATCTATCATATTTATTTCCTTTTAAACAATACCAGTTGCCCGGCAGCCCGCTGATCTATTTGGCTGCAGTAGTGTCTGAACACCACCAGAAACAAGCATGTGGCTAATCTTGTCAGATCTCACAATAATGTCAGAAACACCTGATCTGCTGCATGCTTGTTCAGGGTCTATGGCTAAAAGTATTAGAGGCAGAGGGTCAGCAGGACAGCCAGGCAACTGGTATTGCTTAATGGGAAATAAATATGGCAGCCTCCATATCCCTCTCATTACAGTTGTCCTTTAAAGCACGCCTGAACTGGATGCAAACCTAGAGATTTTATCTTACCTTGGGCTTCTACCAGTCCCCCATTGTCCATCAGGTCCCTTGATGTCTTCTGGGTTCCCTCTGTTCTACTGCTGAAAGCTCCAAAATGCCTGTGATCTGGAGCTCCACTGCACGTATGTCTCATCCGCATGCTCTCCAACATCAGGGGTGTTCTGCACATGCACTGTTTATCCTATTGAGAACTGCACACGTGCAGATGCTCCAGGGGACAATAGTGTGATTGTGGAGTATGCGTGGATGGGACAGCACATGTGCAGTCGGTGCAACTGGAGCTCCAGTCGCAGGCATATTGTAGCTGAATGCTGGAGAACTGAGGCGACCAGTGATGCTGAGGAACCTCACAGACTACAGGGGGTTGGAAAAAGCCTCAAGTCAGTTAATATCCCCAGTTTTACATCTGGTTCAGGTGTGCTTTAAATAGTAAAAAATAATAATTATGATATAATAATAATAACATTTCAACTGAAATTCTGATCTCTTTAAAATAAAAAAATGCAAAAAACTTTTTGCACAACTTTACTTTATAATTTGGCCCACACGGTGTTGTGACTGGATGTGTCAGGTCATTTTTCAAGTACTGCTGTTAGTTTCAAGAGCCAGAGAAGATAACGCTGAAAGAAAGTAACACTTTTTCATTAAGTCAGATTATAATAGGACTCTTTTGTCAGCTCATTAAGCTGGTCACACAGATTGCATTGATTTTTTTTTTTTTTTTGTCTCAGACATTCTGTTGATACTACTCTTTAGTCATAGTGATGACTTAAAGAGACACTAAAGAGAAAAAAACAAATTATGATATAATGAATTGGTTGTGTACTACGGATAATTACTAGAACATTAGTAGCAAACAAAAATTCTCATATTTTTATTTTCAGTTATATAGTTTTTTTTATAACATTGCATCATTCCCTAATATTTGCAGTTTGCACACTACTCAGCAATCTAAATGATTTTACAGAGTAGCCCAGTGAACTATTGACCTGTCCTCTGGAGAGAAAAATAAGATACAATGACTGACAGTTCAAATAACAAGCTTTATAAGACAGAGCTCTCTGCGACTTTTAATGTAGTGGAGCTCAATGGCTCTTTTGCATAAATAACAACTGGAGTTTCTTAACGCTTCCTGTACTGGAGACAATATTAGACTTATGTCTCTGCTCCTAATGTTTTATTTCTTAGCTGTACTACACATACAAATCATTATATCATTTTTATTTTTTTTTTTGCTTCAGTATCTCTTTAACCTCCCTAGCGTTCTGGACGAGCTGAGCTCGTCCAGAGATGCGGAGGTCACCGCTCAGGCCCTGCTGGGCCGATTTGAATAATTTTTTTTTTCAAACACGCAGCTAGCACTTTGCTAGCTGCGTGTTTGCTGCGATCACCGCTACACAACGCGAAAGAGGCCCCCCTGCAGACCCCATGCGCAGCCTGGCCAATCAGTGCCAGGCAGTGCTGAGGGGTGGATCGGGACTCCCTATGACGTCATGACGTCGATGCCGTCATTCCGTTCGGGGGAAAGCCCTGAAGGAAATCCTGTTCAGAACGGGATTTTCTGACGGGCATAGGCGCCGGCGGCGATCGGAAGGGTGGGTGCAAATCGGAAGGGAGGGGGGTATCATGTAGGCTAGCTACATGATTTTAAAAAAAATTAGGTTTAAAAAACCATGCGCAGCCGTGCGGCTGCGTATAATCAAAACGCCAGGGAGGTTAAAGGACCACTATGATGAAACATTGTCAAATTTAAAATGCAGACATATAACACGTGCATTTCTCCCAGAGTATAATGCATTATAAATTACTCTTTTCCTAACTTGCTGTCACTTACAATGGTTAGTAAAAAGCTGATAGATCGAAACAGATTTTAAACTAGTCCATCTCAGTATCTCAGAGGTCGCATTGCCTCTCAGAGGTCATCCTGCCAACCAGCGTTAGCATTGCGGTGTAATGAAATGATTGCATCGCACTACAATGTCAAAATACAGCCTTTGGAGATTTCCATGTCAATGCGCAGTGATCATCTTTTGGCTGAAAGCCAAGCAGGAAGTGAGGTTCTCTAGCAGCGCTCACTTCCTGTGGCTCTAGACACAAATTGCACAGAAGTGTCTTGACAAAATTTGCTTCCGCGCATGCGTGTTGCAACGTTACCATGCACATTTTTTAAAATAAACGCATCGCCATAGATGTATATGACTTCCAGTCTGCCGCACATTGCCACGCAACCCAGCCACCAATCTACGGATGCCCTAGCGTCGGCCGTGCGGCACATCGCACCATCCAGTTATGAATGGCCCCATAGACTTTCATTGCCTTAGCGTTACCGTGCGGTACGGCAATGAATGAAAACACCCCAGTGTGAAAGGGGCCAAAGATTATTAGTATATCCTTTATTCTTTACAAAAGAAATCACGGAAAATGATCTATACAAAGATATCAGCCAGAGCTTCTCTATTTGTTTGAACACTATTTTGACAGTTGGACAGAGCAACTGGGTTCAGGAAGTCCTTTTGTAAAGAAAGAAATGAGAAACTGAGAAACCCCCATCAGCAAATGGACTAGTCCAAAACCTGTTAGATCTGTCAGATTTTCACTACCTACTGTAAGTGACAGTGATTTTGAAAAAAATGCAATTTATAATTTTACTCTCATTTATATGTAAGCATTTTAAATTTTACAAATGTTCCCCATAAAAAAAACAAGATATCATTAAAGCAAAAAAATAAAATAAAAAATAAAACCCATGTTGACCCGAATGGAAACACCACTGTATTTTTCACATGCAATCTAATTTCATATTTTGGACTCCAAGTCACGCTGTGTTTTTAGACAGCCCCAGTCTATTAAGCTACTAATTTATCTACTGTTGTGAAGGCCTCTGCAAATGTTACTTTATAAATAATAGACCAGTGATCCATAACCACCTTCTATGTACTAGCATAGAGCCTGCTGTAGCTAATGGAGAGGAACGGCTGGTTGCTAGGTGCCTGAACGCTGCTTGCCTATTTCGCAACTGATATAGTTTTGTCTCCCTGCTAAGATGACAAAACTGTAATTAGGGTTTAATCAAGAGTTACATTAGTGCCACGGCTTCCTGCAGGCTGACTTTTGTTGCTCACCAGCAGTTAAGTGCATCTGCCTGTGTTTACCAGTTCTCTGGAGATTTAGAAATTTATTGCCATATTTGCAGGCTGAGGGGAAAAAAAGGGCTACAGTACCATAAGGGCCAAAAGATCATGAAGAAAAAGCAAACAGCATTCTCATAATTAGCCATCGCGCTTTAACGTTTTAAGAGCTGCTCTATCAAAAGCAGTTATTTTATTGAACAAGTGGGTGGAAGGCACTTTATCTGATAAAAAATGGAAATAGATTTTTTTCCCCTTTCTTTCTATGCAATGTTTATAAACAGTATATAGATGGGTATTTAGATGTTGTATATATTTTTAACCACTTCAGCCCTGGGTTGTTTTCACCTTAGTTATGAACACATTATTTTCACATTTCAGCACTCCTCCCATTCATTCACCAATAACTTTCTCACACCTTATTACACCTAAATAATCTATATCTTGTTGTTGTTTTTTTCACCACAAATTAGGCTTTTGTGGGTGATTTTTTTTAGTAATTATTTTATTTTCTATATATTTTAAAAATAAAATGGAGGAAAAAAAATTGAAAAAATACACTCTTTCTCCATTTCCATCTACCATAGTGCATAAGTTATGTGTCTAAACGCATATTTGGCCAGTCTTGATATGGAGGCCCTATACAGCAATATATCTAGGTATCCAGGCTGCTAGGTAATTTCTCAGGAATCAGGAAAATGGGGTGCATATGAGAAGTGGACAAATTGGGCGCCACCATTGACCTAATGTTAAATATCGGCTATTGGGTGCCTAATGTTATTTATCGTTTTTACAATACTAAAATGGAAAATGTCATTATAAAATTTGTTTTCACAATTATCATTTTATTAAATTATCATTTTAACTTTTCAATATTTTGATATTGTACTTTTATTTTACATACATTTTTAGAATTCTTATTACGTTCATTTAGTTATCGTTTTGACATATAATTTTACTTTTTTATATCATCTCTTATTGAGATTTTTAATTTTGGTGGGTCTTTTTTTTAAATTATAATTACCTCAATTATCATTGTAGTTTTACTTTTTTTATCACTTTTACATTTTTTTTAATTTTTAATGTCAAGGGGGTCTTAGGGTTAGGCACTACCAGGGGGGTCGTAGGGTTAGGCACCATCAGGGGGGTTTTAGGGTTAGGCACTACCGGGGGTCTTAGGGTTAGGTACCATCAGGGGGTCTTAAGGTTAGGCACCAACAGAGGAGTTTTGGGGTTAGGCATCATCAGGGGGTCTTGGGGTTAGGCACCATCATGGGGGTCTTAGGGTTAGGCACCACCAGAGGGGTCTTAGGGTTATGCACCATAAGGGGGGGGGGGTCTTAGGGTTATGCACCACCAGGGGAGTCTTAAGATTAGGCACCATCAGTGGGGTCTTAGGGTTAGGCACCACCAGGAAGGTCTTAGGGTTATGCGCCATCAGGGGTGTCTTAGGGTTAGGCACCATGGGATGGAGTCTTAGGGTTAGGCACCACCATGGAGTGGGTATTGAAGGGTTAGGGATAGGTAGAGGGAGTATTTTGTGTGAGAGTGGGGTTAGGTTTAGTATTTTGCGGTCAGGCAACGTTCACTGGAAGAGCAGAGTGAGACAAACTTTAACTCTATTTTTTTCAATCACCTAAATCAGTAACACTAAAATACTGTTTGATTGATGGAAAAGTGTTAAACTGGACTGTAAAAAAAACAGCCACTAAAATTTTGCTGAAATGAAAAGATATGATTACAACTAGTGTTTTGTACCGTTTAATTTATACTTTACATGTATTTTTACAGAAACATGTTATTGATAGTTTCTGCTAAATGTCAGATGTAAACCTGATTAAACATAAACTATGTGTATCTGGAATAATAACAATTGTTACAAATACATTTTAAACAAAGTGATAATTTAAAATGAAATGTATTTGTAAACGGATATGTTTATACTTATTATTGTAAAAAAATAAGGAATTTGGCTGTATCCTGAGCTCTTTTTTCATAGCGCCTCTACTTCATCCACGCCTTTCTCAATACTAGGAGGATGCAATACATTGACCATTTTAATTTTGTCTTATCTCTTTTGAAGTTTATTTTGTAACATAATTTCTTTAATTTTGATAAGAAATTCTACTTATAGATATGAGGCAGTGCAATGGGAACAGCTTGTGCCTCATCGTATGCTAACTTGATTTTGGGGTGGTGGAAGGACACCATTGTCTTTTCTGAGGACCTCCTGTTTTATATCTTTCACATTCTATATTGGGGGTGGTATATAGAGGATGTATTGATATTGTGGTAGGGACCACCAGATCTGTTCCAAGACTTTGTCAATACTTTTGGTATGTTTTTTACATCGCAAATCAACAGGGACAGGATACACTTCCTGAAAGTATGTATCTAGAAAGTGTCCTCCACAAATTCATTCCTCCACTGGACAAGCCAACATCCCAAGACACTAAAGGCAGGGATACCAGTTGGATAGTTCTTGAGAGCAAGGTCGCAACCAAAGAGGCTTTTGAGAAAGAATGTGAAGGAATGTGATACCCTTTTGTGGAATGTTCCAACACAAATATTTTCCTCCTAGGGTAATCAATCAAGCTTATCAAAAATATGTTAAAACTGCCCTCCTGTGTGATAATTCTGGGAGACAAAAGAAAGAGGAAGGGGGTGGATGCAGGGTGATCACATTGTTCACATCCCAATCAGAAGAGGTCTATCATATTCTTTCTGAATAGACATTGGTCCATTCTTCAACAGGATGAGGATCTAAAGAAGATCTCACCCCTCAGACCTCAAATACCTCCTATAGAGCTAGAAATGTAAAGGATCATCTAGTGCATACATTTTACATTGAAGAAAGGGGACAATGTGGCACCGGGCTACTGACTCTCCCAAAGAACTGTTTAAATGTAGTCAATGCAAGGCCTGTAAGATTGTGGCCCCCAAAAAGTTTTTTATAAGCCGCAAAAAGTCATCATAAATATAATATACTTGCCTTCATGAATTGTAAAAGTAGGGAGGTGGTATATGTAGCCGAATGCACATGACCTAAGTTATTTGTGGGTGAAACCAAAGGTTAAACTGCCATTCAGGAAGATGGCGCTTTAATTGGTAGCAATGGCAATAGGATTCTGTCTTTTTCTTGTTTTTTATCCCTTTTCCCTACCAATTCACCTTGTTTTCCCCCTGAAGGTGTGCAGTGTGGTCCGATGTAGAGATGGCCTGAATGGTTCACCGGCAAACAGGAACCGGCAAACTTCCGGGGTTCACGATCGCAGAGAACCGCAAACTTTTCTGGAAGTTCGATTCGCCCCCATAGTGCATCATGAGGGTCAACTTTGACCCTCTACATCACAGTCAGCAGGCACATTGTAGCCAATCAGGTTACACTCCCTCTTGGAGCCCCACCCCCACTTATAAAAGGCAGGCATGTGAGCAGCAATGAACCCTTGGACTACCAGGTGCACAGGCTTGACCTGTGGCCAGAGTTGTCCTAATTTGCCATCCAACTTCTGTCTTGCCCTGCCTCAAGCGTCCTGTCAGAAAGGACCTTCAGCGCAGCTGGAGGCATTGCCACTGAGAAGAGAAGTCGCCTAGGTCACAAAAGTTCAGTACCTCACCTTTATCAAAATGAATGAGGTATGGATCCCAGAGGGTTTCTGCCTGCCCGAAGACTAAGTCAGTCCCCGCACACAGCATCTATGCCTGCAAGCCGCTTGACTGCCACCACCAACAGGGTCCACCAGGACTCCAGGTGGATTCCTGAATTTTTAAAGCCGCTGCTAGCAGCGGCCGCTATAATAATTTTTCTGCTGTGTGTACATGCCTGCCTAATTTTTCTGGCTGCACTGCAGCTGCAACAACAAAACAAAAGGCATGTACATGTGTCAATTCCCCTTCGTGATCGTTACCTTGCCGCGGTGAAGGGGCTTGCGTATCACAATGAAGCAATGACCGATGGCTATATAAGTGTGTTGGGGGGCACACCTGGCCCAAGAAAATCTATAATAAGGTCATTGCTTCATTGTGGATAGACCAAATTCGATCAGCTGGACACTCAGTCACTGTTGTTCTGTCATTCAGCTACCTCAGCCCAACCATATGGGCTTGAAAACCTCCATGGCCTGCACTCTGGCCATGGTGCGCACCAGTCCAGCACGTCCGTCACTACACAAACAGCTG
Source organism: Hyperolius riggenbachi (assembly GCF_040937935.1). Taxonomy (NCBI): domain Eukaryota; kingdom Metazoa; phylum Chordata; class Amphibia; order Anura; family Hyperoliidae; genus Hyperolius; species Hyperolius riggenbachi. The sequence continues at coordinate 598,437,103 of NC_090646.1, read as the reverse complement.
TTTGCGGTGCCTTACACAGTGAGTTTGGTCTGTCAGTGTGAAGCAGTACACTAATTACACTCCCTGATTGATGTATACACATGCAAGATGTTTTAAAGCACTTTAGGCCTTCAATTTAGCATGCAATGTGATTTCTGCCCTTAAAACGCTGCTGTGTGTCAAATCCTGATTTTTCCCGGGGACTTTTGGCGTGTATCCCACTCTGCCATGCCACCCTCCAGGTGTTAGACCCCTTGAAACATCTTTTCCATCACTCTTGTGGCCAGCATAAATGTTTCTAGTTTTCAAAGTTTGCCTTCCCATTGAAGTCTATTGTGGTTTGCGAAAGTTTGCAAGTTTGCGAACGTGGTTCGCGAACTGAAAATCGGAGGTTAGGGCCATCTCTAGTCCGATGTATTATGTGGTATAACAACAGAGGTGCCAAGTAGAGTAAAAATAGATAAAATTGTTAAAAAGGGGGAAGTGGGTGGACTCACCTCCCTTCTGAAAAAATGGCCAGACAACGGGCAGGTTACTTCAAGTTTTAAGTAACATTTATTATGAGCTCCAAAAGTGCAACGCATTTCACGGGTAACAGTCCCACTTCTTCAGGCAAACAATTTTTGGAGGGAGCAAAGTCGGGTCAAGAGCCAGATATAGCGCCTCTGTCCAGAGAGCCCCTTTACATCCTGGTTGAGCACCCAGAACATACACGGTAAGGTGTGCCATCTCCAAACCTACTTCTACGCCTGCTACCCAGGAGATCAGGGCTCCACTGAGGTAGGACACTGTGCTGATCGGGAAGCCTTTGGTCTTTCTGGATGCCGGCTTCATCCATTGGTTGCTGCTGCTCCACTGCAGCAGGAACACCTTTGTTTCTACCCCTCCATGATGCCAGCCACTAAACCGGAAGTAAAGACCGCCGCAGCTGGATGCTTCTGTGACAGCCAGGTTATCTTGACCAACCCTGCTGAATGCTGCCTAGGAGTCAGGACCCACCACAGAAATTAACACTACTGCACCTTACTGGAACACCTTGGCAAGCACTACCAGATGCCAGTTCTCAGCAATCAGGAGCTGTATGAGCAAAAAATAATTCCGGGTACAAACCCCGTTTGTACTTGGTGAAATACATTATTCTGATTCTGAACTCTGTTGTATGTTGTATGTTGGCAGCAAAAGGTGCCTTCCAGGATGAAGCAACCTGTGGGACGGACTTGTGACATAACTTGTTATGCTGCACAGAGCCAATCTGATTCACAGAGGGACAGCCGGGCGGCAAACAGGATTGAGGGGGAGACATACATATGGGGATGCAAATGACCCCCGTAAGAAGGAGAGTGAGAATTTAGTGTTTTGGTTACACTATGGAGGTAGGATACAATATGTGTACATGTGATAGGGGTGTGTTTTTGGATATGGACAGCTCAAGTTATGCCTGCCCACATGTCCTGGTGAATGCCGGGATACAGACAGCCGAGAAGGACAATGTCCAAAAGTCCACACAAGCAATGAATATATAAAGTCAGCGCAGGTCTATAGTAATACAGCTTTCATCATTTTTTGGTATACAGGATCTTCGAACAAAAGGGTAAAGAAGCAAGGCTTACCAGATTCCAACAACCCACATTATAAGGTTGTAAACGAGTTTGATAGGTGGTCCGCAGAACTTTCAAATGCTGTCGTTTCACCAGCGATGTTGCACACTACAGATTCCTCCGGAATATAGTAGATATCCTGAGATCGCAGAGACTCACCAAAGGGGAGTCCAGTAGGATAGTGACATGAAAGAGATGTACGGCACATCTAAGTGTAAACCATCTTTATTACATAACAAGTAAAACAATTAAAAACAAGGATAAAGGAAAACTCACATACGGGGCCCGTGCACTGGGAACCCCGAAAAAGTAGCGCGCATAAAATGGTCAATAGAAGACCTCAAATAAAATGGTGCCGCCTGTCGCCTTCCCGACCGGTTTCGCAATCTTGCGTCATCAGGGGAGAAAGGCGACCAGGCGGCCAGCACCAACTTTATAACATTTTTGAATTAAAAAGTGGGAGTGGTTAGGCTCCACCTTATTCAGACTACACTAGTCAAAGGCAGAAAGCATCAAACATGAAATAAAACATTGTGACAAATTGCATTGTGTCAGAGAGACAGTAGCAAAAGATCTCTCAGATAGTGTGAATAAAAAGAGGTGAATGCAATATTACCTGCATATTCAATTCGTAGTAGGCTAGTTAAGGCTAAATTAAAAGCTAGATTGATTACTCTGCCCTAGGGCATATCTTTCCTATGAAAAAACTTTTCTCTAGCTGAAAAGCAGGCACTTCCTGTACCAGAAGTAGTCACTGGAACTCAGGAAGTAGCCTTGCACTCCACCAGGGTCAAGTGGAGCAAAAGTTCTTCCTGTGAAGGGAGAAAAAAAAATGCAATGTGTATGCAGTGACGCATACGATCATAAAAGCGTAAACAATGAAGCACATAGCAGTGCAGTGCGACTATACATATGCATGAAATGTGCTTAGGTGTGACATGAAAAGCACGTCTAATATACTGTACTAAGAAGGTGCATAAATCTGTATGTATAGTGGAGACAATTAAATGATAGAACAGCCTCCGTGGGAGCTCTGGGGACCTCAAGTGGTGAACGTGAGGAGCATCCATAGTGATCATGCAAGACAGATCCCATAGGTATCTGATAAATGGAAATTATGCAAAATTATGCAAATTTATATACTCAGCCGTGTAGTGCGGCTATGATTATGCATAGAAAACTCCATGCACCGATAACAGAGGACAACAGACAGCACTCTGTGGGGTAGGGAGCAACAAAGGGAAAAAGAGGGACCACGACCTCCCAATATATCCTATCCAAATTAAGAGGGTATATAAATTTGTATGCTTGGTGAAAAAACAGTGACAGAATAGAACAGCCTCAAACGGAGCTCCGAGGGCATCTAGTAGTGAAATGAGAAACAGTCACAATAATCGTGCAAAACAGGCCCCAAGGGAAACAGTGAAATTTATGCAAAAAATTAAAAATTATTAAAAAATATTAAAAATGCAGTCAAATTGACCAGTATATGCGGGCCTTACAAAAAAGCATGCAAATGTATGGAAAATAAAAAATATGATAAAGCATTAAGAATTATTGATAAAACAGTTTACATCCAGTTCAATATTCAAACCAGCTGGACTGAGGGTATTCAGTCTAAAGATCCATTCAGTTTCTAATCTCGATATATCTCTTTCTAAATTTTGTCCCCTCCAGCATCTTTTAGTACCATCGATAACACAAAACTTCAAGCCTGAAGGGTTCCTGTCGTGATGGAGGGCAAAATGTTTTGAGACCGAATGATCCTTAAACCCTTTACGTATAAGGTGGACGTGTTCTCCCAATCTTTCTTTAAAGGTTCTAGTGGTTCTACCTACATATCTCAGTCCACAAGGACATTCTAAAAGATAAACTATATGTGTGCTTTCGCATGTGAAAAGACGTCTAATCTGCAGTGTGGGACTTTGGTGATCATTCCCAGCAAAGGAAGTAATTTTTCTGGGCATATTAATGCAAGCCTTACAACCTTTGCATTTCTTGCATCGAAAAAAACCTTTTAGGGGTAATAAATGGGCAGAGGCAGTTTTAGGTGGATCTATATGGCTATGTACAAGACGATCTCTAAGATTAGGCGCTCTCCTGAAGATAACTCCCGGATTGTCCGCAAGCATAGGACCAATCACTGGATCACTCCTCAGGAGATGCCAATTCTTGTACAAAACTTTTTTTATGTCTTTGTGTTGGATATTATATTGAGTGAGAAAGTTAATGCCATTCTGTTTAGTAGTATCCACTGTTCTATTCCTCTTGGTGAAAGACCGGACCTCCTGACCAATCTCATCCCTCACAGATACAAGGTCTGAGGCCGGGTAGCCTTTATCTTTAAATCTAGAGATAAGAAGGTCACTTTGGATAAAATAATCAGTTTGGGAGGAGCAATTCCTACGCACACGGTGGAATTGACTCCTAGGTACCCCCTTAAGCCATGGACGATAGTGACAACTAGTAGTAGGAATAAAGGTATTTCTGTCAGTCTCTTTGAAAAAGGTTTTTGTAGTAAATTGATTGTTGTCAAGAGAAATCACTAAATCCAAAAAAATTTATCTCTGAGGAGCTACAGACACAGTTAAAGACCAAATTATCCGTGTTATTATTAATATGTTGAATAAAGGGTTGTAAAGAATTTAAATCCCCCCTCCAGATGACCACCACATCATCTATGTACCTCTTGTATAACAGTAATTGAGGAAAAAGATCAGTTTTAATGAAGATCTCCTCCCAGCAGGCAAGAAAGAGATTTGCAAGGCTGGGCGCGTACTTCGCGCCCATCGCAACGCCGACTTTCTGTAGATAGTACTGGCCGTCAAACCAGAAATAATTCCTGGTCATAGAGAAATTAAGGCACTCGATCAAAAAATCGATTTGTGCACGATTGAGCGTCTGGCTATTTTCCAAACAACGGCGAACCGCATGCGCTCCCGCTTCCTGCTGGATAACTGTATACAGAGAGGAGATGTCTGCGGCCATCAAGACACAGGGATCTGTACAAATCAAAGAATCCAATAACTCAATCAGATGTCCAGAATCTCTTAGATAAGACGGAATAAGGGGAACGAGAGGTTGTAGAAATTTATCTACAAATTCCCCTAAACGTGAGGTAATGGAATTAATCCCACTCACTATGGGTCTACCCGGAGGGTGGAGGGGATCTTTGTGCACCTTAAGAAGATAGTATATAACCGGGGTTCTAATAAAAGAGGGAATAAGATAATCTGCCTCCAATTTATTCAAAAATCCTTCCGATTCACCTCTCAAAACTAATTCTCCCAATTCGTCATAAAAACGATTACCGGGATTGCCCCTTAATAATTGGTAAGTGGCCTGGTCACTTAACAATCTAGTCATTTCTTCCTTATAATCTGTTCTATCTAGAAGAACAATCCCCCCCCCCCTTATCCGCAGGCTTAATAACCATATCTTTTTCCTCTAGAAGTAATGATAGGGCATTCTGGACTTCAATGTTACCTCTAGGTTTTTTTACCTCCAAAGCTTGAATGTCACTCAACAGTGATTTCTTGAAAGTTTCTATAGCATGATTATTAGAAATGAAAGGGTTAAAAGTGGATGTATTCCTCAGTCCACTATTAAATAGATTTCTCTCTAGACTAAGATCCACAGTATTACTTGTGGGAGCGGTTTTACTAAGAAAAAACTTTTTAACATTAAGCTTGCGTATAAATTTGTGAGCATCAATAAACAAGTCAAATTTGTTCAATGGTTTTGGTGGTGCAAACTTAAGACCCTTGTCTAGAAGTTTCATTTCAGATTCCGTAAGAGTGTGTGAGCTCAAATTAAAGATACCTTCCCCTACTTTTCCTTCCCTTTCTTTTTTCTTAAGTTGTACCCTTCGTCCTCCTCTAACGCCCCTTCTAGCAGTGGGCTTTCCCCCTTTTTTTCCCTGGTGGCTGTCTTTGGATCTATAAAAGGGGTTGTCGGTTCCTCTTCAGACAACTCCAAGTCTGATTCAGAAAGATCCGAAAAAATCTCAAACCGATTTTGAACAGGAATAGGTTTACGCTCAGGTGGTGGGGGATAGTTTTGAAAGGGTTTTGGAATCCATTGTTTGAGAGGTTTTGGTCTCCTAGGTATAAAATAGGGAGATGGATTATTGGGTACAAAATCCCGTGGGTAATATTCCTCCGGACGGCCACCATCTTCTAATGGATGTATGGGCCTTTGGTAGTCCCTATCCTGATTGGGGCGAACCAGAGGTCTGTAAGGTCTAGGGGGGCTTCTATCACGAGGTGGACGAGGGTTTTCATAGTATCTTGGGGGAGGTGGTTCATACCTCGGTCTGTATGGGGGTACATAAGGTTTAGGGTATGGGTGAGGTATCTGACGCGGTGGTTGACGTGGTGGGTCATATCCATTATTATGAATGTGCCTAGGCGGATGCCTGGGAGGAGGAGGGGGAGGGGGCCTAGGCAGAGACTTAGGAGGGGGGTGGGAAAGAGGGGGCCTCTTTTTTGGATCCGGACAGGGAGTAATGCCGGTATCCGCGGGTTTATCCACTGGATCACCATCTTTTCCATTTTTATTCTGCCATTTGAAAACAATTCCTTTCTTATAATCCATAAAATCCCTTTGATATTTCTTTTGTTTTTTCTTTTTAATATCATTATCCATTTTGCGTAAATATCCCTGTAAGTCATCAGAAAGAGCATCATACTCCTCTGAGTCCTTAAAGGTATTTAATTTATTCTGAATCTGGTCAATATCTTTATTGAACATATTCAATCTTTTCTTTTTACCTTCTATTAGTATTTCCAACAATTCTTTACTACATTTTTTAAAAAAGGTCATAAATTTCTCATCAGAGATGGTAATTCGCTCCTGTTCATTAGGAATAAATTCCCATCTCAATCTTCTCGGGGCTAGGCCATCCTTGTTGTATCTCTCGAGTGTGACAATCTCCCACCAGAGAGAGAGTTTTTTCTCACAAAAATGGCTCAGCTCCTTAAATTGACCTTCAACATTATCCTCTGCAATAGGTGAAATCCTTTCTGAAAAGATGTGGTCTAAATCATAGTCTCTGCAGTCCATAAATTCAAATACATCCATTTTACCAGCCATATTGAAGGACTGATGAGTAAACAGCAGATAAACAAGCAATAGTTACAAAGCTAAAAAGGAACTCCAAGGCTGCTAAACAGTAGGACAAAGACAAAAATAAACAACAAGTGTCAGTGCCAAGGCAGAAGGCGACCGCAGCCGAGAAGGACAATGTCCAAAAGTCCACACAAGCAATGAATATATAAAGTCAGCGCAGGTCTATAGTAATACAGCTTTCATCATTTTTTGGTATACAGGATCTTCGAACAAAAGGGTAAAGAAGCAAGGCTTACCAGATTCCAACAACCCACATTATAAGGTTGTAAACGAGTTTGATAGGTGGTCCGCAGAACTTTCAAATGCTGTCGTTTCACCAGCGATGTTGCACACTACAGATTCCTCCGGAATATAGTAGATATCCTGAGATTGCAGAGACTCACCAAAGGGGAGTCCAGTAGGATAGTGACATGAAAGAGATGTACGGCACATCTAAGTGTAAACCGTCTTTATTACATAACAAGTAAAACAATTAAAAACAAGGATAAAGGAAAACTCACATACGGGGCCCGTGCACTGGGAACCCCGAAAAAGTAGCGCGCATAAAATGGTCAATAGAAGACCTCAAATAAAATGGTGCCGCCTGTCGCCTTCCCGACCGGTTTTGCAATCTTGCGTCATCAGGGGAGAAAGGCGACCAGGCGGCCAGCACCAACTTTATAACATTTTTGAATTAAAAAGTGGGAGTGGTTAGGCTCCACCTTATTCAGACTACACTAGTCAAAGGCAGAAAGCATCAAACATGAAATAAAACATTGTGACAAATTGCATTGTGTCAGAGAGACAGTAGCAAAAGATCTCTCAGATAGTGTGAATAAAAAGAGGTGAATGCAATATTACCTGCATATTCAATTCGTAGTAGGCTAGTTAAGGCTAAATTAAAAGCTAGATTGATTACTCTGCCCTAGGGCATATCTTTCCTATGAAAAAACTTTTCTCTAGCTGAAAAGCAAGCACTTCCTGTACCAGAAGTAGTCACTGGAACTCAGGAAGTAGCCTTGCACTCCACCAGGGTCAAGTGGAGCACAAGTTCTTCCTGTGAAGGGAGAAAAAAAAAATAAAAAAAAATGCGATGCGTATGCAGTGACGCATACGATCATAAAAGCGTAAACAATGAAGCACATAGCAGTGCAGTGCGACTATACATATGCATGAAGTGTGCTTAGGTGTGACATGAAAAGCACGTCTAATATACTCTACTAAGAAGGTGCATAAATCTGTATGTATAGTGGAGACAATGAAATGATAGAACAGCCTCCGTGGGAGCTCTGGGGACCTCAAGTGGTGAACATGCGAAAGCACACATATAGTTTATCTTTTAGAATGTCCTTGTGGACTGAGATATGTAGGTAGAACCACTAGAACCTTTAAAGAAAGATTGGGAGAACACGTCTACTTTATACGTAAAGGGTTTAAGGATCATTCGGTCTCAAAACATTTTGCCCTCCATCACGACAGGAACCCTTCAGGCTTGAAGTTTTGTGTTATCGATGGTACTAAAAGATGCTGGAGGGGACAAAATTTAGAAAGAGATATATCGAGATTAGAAACTGAATGGATCTTTAGACTGAATACCCTCAGTCCAGCTGGTTTGAATATTGAACTGGATGTAAACTGTTTATCAATAATTCTTAATGCTTTATCATATTTTTTATTTTCCATACATTTGCATGCTTTTTTGTAAGGCCCGCATATACTGGTCAATTTGACTGCATTTTTAATATTTTTTAATAATTTTTAATTTTTTGCATACATTTCACTGTTTCCCTTGGGGCCTGTTTTGCACGATTATTGTGACTGTTTCTCATTTCACCACTAGATGCCCTCGGAGCTCCGTTTGAGGCTGTTCAATTCTGTCACTGTTTTTTCACCAAGCATACAAATTTATATACCCTCTTAATTTGGATAGGATATATTGGGAGGTCGTGGTCCCTCTTTTTCCCTTTGTTGCTCCCTACCCCACAGAGTGCTGTCTGTTGTCCTCTGTTATCGGTGCATGGAGTTTTCTATGCATAATCATAGCCGCACTACACGGCTGAGTATATGAATTTGCATAATTTTGCATAATTTCCATTTATCGGATACCTATGGGATCTGTCTTGCATGATCACTATGGATGCTCCTCACGTTCACCACTTGAGGTCCCCAGAGCTCCCACGGAGGCTGTTCTATCATTTCATTGTCTCCACTATACATACAGATTTATGCACCTTCTTAGTACAGTATATTAGACGTGCTTTTCATGTCACACCTAAGCACACTTCATGCATATGTATAGTCGCACTGCACTGCTATGTGCTTCATTGTTTACGCTTTTATGATCGTATGCGTCACTGCATACGCATTGCATTTTTTTTTTCTCCCTTCACAGGAAGAACTTGTGCTCCACTTGACCCTGGTGGAGTGCAAGGCTACTTCCTGAGTTCCAGTGACTACTTCTGGTACAGGAAGTGCCTGCTTTTCAGCTAGAGAAAAGTTTTTTCATAGGAAAGATATGCCCTAGGGCAGAGTAATCAATCTAGCTTTTAATTTAGCCTTAACTAGCCTACTACGAATTGAATATGCAGGTAATATTGCATTCACCTCCTTTTTATTCACACTATCTGAGAGATCTTTTGCTACTGTCTCTCTGACACAATGCAATTTGTCACAATGTTTTATTTCATGTTTGATGCTTTCTGCCTTTGACTAGTGTAGTCTGAATAAGGTGGAGCCTAACCACTCCCACTTTTTAATTAAAAAATGTTATAAAGTTGGTGCTGGCCGCCTGGTCGCCTTTCTCCCCTGATGACGCAAGATTGCGAAACCGGTCGGGAAGACGACAGGCGGCACCATTTTATTTGAGGTCTTCTATTGACCATTTTATGCGCGCTACTTTTTCGGGGTTCCCAGTGCACGGGCCCCGTATGTGAGTTTTCCTTTATCCTTGTTTTTAATTGTTTTACTTGTTATGTAATAAAGACGGTTTACACTTAGATGTGCCGTACATCTCTTTCATGTCACTATCCTACTGGACTCCCCTTTGGTGAGTCTCTGCGATCTCAGGATATCTACTATATTCCGGAGGAATCTGTAGTGTGCAACATCGCTGGTGAAACGACAGCATTTGAAAGTTCTGCGGACCACCTATCAAACTCGTTTACAACCTTATAATGTGGGTTGTTGGAATCTGGTAAGCCTTGCTTCTTTACCCTTTTGTTCGAAGATCCTGTATACCAAAAAATGATGAAAGCTGTATTACTATAGACCTGCGCTGACTTTATATATTCATTGCTTGTGTGGACTTTTGGACATTGTCCTTCTCGGCTGCGGTCGCCTTCTGCCTTGGCGCTGACACTTGTTGTTTATTTTTGTCTTTGTCCTACTGTTTAGCAGCCTTGGAGTTCCTTTTTAGCTTTGTAACTATTGCTTGTTTATCTGCTGTTTACTCATCAGTCCTTCAATATGGCTGGTAAAATGGATGTATTTGAATTTATGGACTGCAGAGACTATGATTTAGACCACATCTTTTCAGAAAGGATTTCACCTATTGCAGAGGATAATGTTGAAGGTCAATTTAAGGAGCTGAGCCATTTTTGTGAGAAAAAACTCTCTCTCTGGTGGGAGATTGTCACACTCGAGAGATACAACAAGGATGGCCTAGCCCCGAGAAGATTGAGATGGGAATTTATTCCTAATGAACAGGAGCGAATTACCATCTCTGATGAGAAATTTATGACCTTTTTTAAAAAATGTAGTAAAGAATTGTTGGAAATACTAATAGAAGGTAAAAAGAAAAGATTGAATATGTTCAATAAAGATATTGACCAGATTCAGAATAAATTAAATACCTTTAAGGACTCAGAGGAGTATGATGCTCTTTCTGATGACTTACAGGGATATTTACGCAAAATGGATAATGATATTAAAAAGAAAAAACAAAAGAAATATCAAAGGGATTTTATGGATTATAAGAAAGGAATTGTTTTCAAATGGCAGAATAAAAATGGAAAAGATGGTGATCCAGTGGATAAACCCGCGGATACCGGCATTACTCCCTGTCCGGATCCAATAAAGAGGCCCCCTCTTTCCCACCCCCCTCCTAAGTCTCTGCCTAGGCCCCCTCCCCCTCCTCCTCCCAGGCATCCGCCTAGGCACATTCATAATAATGGATATGACCCACCACGTCAACCACCGCGTCAGATACCTCACCCATACCCTAAACCTTATGTACCCCCATACAGACCGAGGTATGAACCACCTCCCCCAAGATACTATGAAAACCCTCGTCCACCTCGTGATAGAAGCCCCCCTAGACCTTACAGACCTCCGGTTCGCCCCAATCAGGATAGGGACTACCAAAGGCCCATACATCCATTAGAAGATGGTGGCTGTCCGGAGGAATATTACCCACGGGATTTTGTACCCAATAATCCATCTCCCTATTTTATACCTAGGAGACCAAAACCTCTCAAACAATGGATTCCTAAACCCTTTAAAAACTATCCCCCACCACCTGAGCGTAAACCTATTCCTGTTCAAAATCGGTTTGAGATTTTTTCGGATCTTTCTGAATCAGACTTGAAGTTGTCTGAAGAGGAACCGACAACCCCTTTTATAGATCCAAAGACAGCCACCAGGGGAAAAAAGGGGGAAAGCCCACTGCTAGAAGGGGCGTTAGAGGAGGACGAAGGGTACAACTTAAGAAAAAAGAAAGGGAAGGAAAAGTAGGGGAAGGTATCTTTAATTTGAGCTCACACACTCTTACGGAATCTGAAATGAAACTTCTAGACAAGGGTCTTAAGTTTGCACCACCAAAACCATTGAACAAATTTGACTTGTTTATTGATGCTCACAAATTTATACGCAAGCTTAATGTTAAAAAGTTTTTTCTTAGTAAAACCGCTCCCACAAGTAATACTGTGGATCTTAGTCTAGAGAGAAATCTATTTAATAGTGGACTGAGGAATACATCCACTTTTAACCCTTTAATTTCTAATAATCATGCTATAGAAACTTTCAAGAAATCACTGTTGAGTGACATTCAAGCTTTGGAGGTAAAAAAACCCAGAGGTAACATTGAAGTCCAGAATGCCCTATCATTACTTCTAGAGGAAAAAGATATGGCTATTAAGCCTGCGGATAAGGGGGGGGGGGGATTGTTCTTCTAGATAGAACAGATTATAAGGAAGAAATGACTAGATTGTTGAGTGACCAGGCCACTTACCAATTATTAAGGGGCAATCCCGGTAATCGTTTTTATGACGAATTGGGAGAATTAGTTTTGAGAGGTGAATCGGAAGGATTTTTGAATAAATTGGAGGCAGATTATCTTATTCCCTCTTTTATTAGAACCCCGGTTATATACTATCTTCCTAAGGTGCACAAAGATCCCCTCCACCCTCCGGGTAGACCCATAGTGAGTGGGATTAATTCCATTACCTCACGTTTAGGGGAATTTGTAGATAAATTTCTACAACCTCTCGTTCCCCTTATTCCGTCTTATCTAAGAGATTCTGGACATCTGATTGAGTTATTGGATTCTTTGATTTGTACAGATCCCTGTGTCTTGATGGCCGCAGACATCTCCTCTCTGTATACAGTTATCCAGCAGGAAGCGGGAGCGCATGCGGTTCGCCGTTGTTTGGAAAATAGCCAGACGCTCAATCGTGCACAAATCGATTTTTTGATCGAGTGCCTTAATTTCTCTATGACCAGGAATTATTTCTGGTTTGACGGCCAGTACTATCTACAGAAAGTCGGCGTTGCGATGGGCGCGAAGTACGCGCCCAGCCTCGCAAATCTCTTTCTTGCCTGCTGGGAGGAGATCTTCATTAAAACTGATCTTTTTCCTCAATTACTGTTATACAAGAGGTACATAGATGATGTGGTGGTCATCTGGAGGGGGGATTTAAATTCTTTACAACCCTTTATTCAACATATTAATAATAACACGGATAATTTGGTCTTTAACTGTGTCTGTAGCTCCTCAGAGATAATTTTTTTGGATTTAGTGATTTCTCTTGACAACAATCAATTTACTACAAACACCTTTTTCAAAGAGACTGACAGAAATAGCTTTATTCCTACTACTAGTTGTCACTATCGTCCATGGCTTAAGGGGGTACCTAGGAGTCAATTCCACCGTGTGCGTAGGAATTGCTCCTCCCAAACTGATTATTTTATCCAAAGTGACCTTCTTATCTCTAGATTTAAAGATAAAGGCTACCCGGCCTCAGACCTTGTATCTGTGAGGGATGAGATTGGTCAGGAGGTCCGGTCTTTCACCAAGAGGAATAGAACAGTGGATACTACTAAACAGAATGGCATTAACTCTCTCACTCAATATAATATCCAACACAAAGACATAAAAAAAGTTTTGTACAAGAATTGGCATCTCCTGAGGAGTGATCCAGTGATTGGTCCTATGCTTGCGGACAATCCGGGAGTTATCTTCAGGAGAGCGCCTAATCTTAGAGATCGTCTTGTACATAGCCATATAGATCCACCTAAAACTGCCTCTGCCCATTTATTACCCCTAAAAGGTTTTTTTCGATGCAAGAAATGCAAAGGTTGTAAGGCTTGCATTAATATGCCCAGAAAAATTACTTCCTTTGCTGGGAATGATCACCAAAGTCCCACACTGCAGATTAGACGTCTTTTCACATGCGAAAGCACACATATAGTTTATCTTTTAGAATGTCCTTGTGGACTGAGATATGTAGGTAGAACCACTAGAACCTTTAAAGAAAGATTGGGAGAACACGTCAACCTTATACGTAAAGGGTTTAAGGATCATTCGGTCTCAAAACATTTTGCCCTCCATCACGACAGGAACCCTTCAGGCTTGAAGTTTTGTGTTATCGATGGTACTAAAAGATGCTGGAGGGAACAAAATTTAGAAAGAGATATATCGAGATTAGAAACTGAATGGATCTTCAGACTGAATACCCTCAGTCCAGCTGGTTTGAATATTGAACTGGATGTAAACTGTTTTATCAATAATTCTTAATGCTTTATCATATTTTTTATTTTCCATACATTTGCATGCTTTTTTGTAAGGCCCGCATATACTGGTCAATTTGACTGCATTTTTAATATTTTTTAATAATTTTTAATTTTTTTGCATAAATTTCACTGTTTCCCTTGGGGCCTGTTTTGCACGATTATTGTGACTGTTTCTCATTTCACCACTAGATGCCCTCGGAGCTCCGTTTGAGGCTGTTCTATTCTGTCACTGTTTTTTCACCAAGCATACAAATTTATATACCCTCTTAATTTGGATAGGATATATTGGGAGGTCGTGGTCCCTCTTTTTCCCTTTGTTGCTCCCTACCCCACAGAGTGCTGTCTGTTGTCCTCTGTTATCGGTGCATGGAGTTTTCTATGCATAATCATAGCCGCACTACACGGCTGAGTATATGAATTTGCATAATTTTGCATAATTTCCATTTATCGGATACCTATGGGATCTGTCTTGCATGATCACTATGGATGCTCCTCACGTTCACCACTTGAGGTCCCCAGAGCTCCCACGGAGGCTGTTCTATCATTTCATTGTCTCCACTATACATACAGATTTATGCACCTTCTTAGTACAGTATATTAGACGTGCTTTTCATGTCACACCTAAGCACACTTCATGCATATGTATAGTCGCACTGCACTGCTATGTGCTTCATTGTAGTGGTGCTCAAATACCCCTTTTTAAAATTCGAGTTTGGTCGAATTCGAATAGTAAATTATTCGAGGTCATTCGAATATTCGAGTCGAATAATTTTTACTATTCGATTCGACCTCGGACTTCGAGCTCACTATTCGAGTCGGTATTCGAGCTAACTATTCAAGCTGACTATTCGAATTGGCCTTAAATAGCTTCCAACACTTGTTTTGAGGGTGAATGATGCAAGAAACCTCTTTTTTTCCAAGTAACAACAGCAAGTGATTATGTGGGGATGTTCCTTTAAAAAAAAATGTGGAAAGAGAAGTTGTGTCCTTAATTTTGTTCAGTAGTGTTACTGTATATACTTGTTCTTCTTCTTCTTTATCTTTCTTCTTCTTCTTCTATATCGTCTTCTTCTATATCGTCTTCTTCTATATCGTCTTCTTCTATATCTTCTTCTTCTTCTTCTTCTTCTTCTTCTTCTTCTTCTATATCTTCTTCTTCTTCTTCTTCTTCTTCTTCTTCTTCTTCTATATCTTCTTCTTCTTCTTCTTCTTCTTCTTCTTCTTCTTCTTCTTCTTCTTCTTCTTCTTCTTCTTCTTCTTCTTCATCTTCATCTTCTCCTTCCTTTTCAATATCGTCTTCTTCTTCTTCACGTATTTCTCTTTTCAATTTTTTTTTAAAGAAATGCAGCTATTTTTGAGCGTAACAAATAGCTGGTGGGCGCACGCATGTTGGAAGCGCCATTGTATGTGCTCCCTGGCAGTGGAAACACAAAGACAGCAGGAGGTAAATTCAGCAGCAGGAGGAGGAGGATGAGTGTGTGGCAGCAGGCAGTCAATGAGGCAGGCAGCTCGCCGTGACATAATAGCCCTGGTACCTAGCGGTGATACCAGGGCTGTAAATAAACACAACAGGAGGTCCCAGACAGCGGTCGTGCAGCCCACATTGTGTCCAATACACAACTGGGACAACACAGTTTTCAACCCGGGCACCTCAGAAAAATTAAACCTTTTTTTTTTTTTTAATGGTTTGTTTGGTTTTGGTTTTGCAACCAATATAGCTATTGTTTGACGTAATAGCTGGTGGCAGAGTGGCAGCAGAAGGTAAATCATCTGTGTACCCTGGCAGTGGGAAACACAGACAGACAGCAGCAGCAGGAGGAGGAATGGAGGAGTAGGCGAGCAGCTATTGTTTGACGTAATAGCTGGTGGCAGAGTGGCAGCAGAAGGTAAATCATCTGTGTACCCTGGCAGTGGGAAACACAGACAGACAGCAGCAGCAGCAGCAGGAGGAGGTATGGAGGAGCAGTGTGAGTGTGGCAGCAGGTAGGCAGCGTGACATAATAGCCCTGGTACCTAGCGGTGATACCAGGGCTGTAAATAAACACAACAGGAGGTCCCAGACAGCGGTCGTGCAGCCCACATTGTGTCCAATACACAACTGGGACAACACAGTTTTCAACCCGGGCACCTCAGAAAAATTAAACCCTTTTTTTTTTTTTATGGTTTTTTGGTTTTTGGTTTTGCAACCAATATAGCTATTGTTTGACGTAATAGCTGGTGGCAGAGTGGCAGCAGTAGGTAAATCATCTGTTTACCCTTGCAGTGGGAAACACAGACAGACAGCAGCAGCAGCAGCAGCAGGAGGAGGTATGGAGGAGCAGTGTGAGTGTGGCAGCAGGTAGGCAGCGTGACATAATAGCCCTGGTACCTAGCGGTGATACCAGGGCTGTAAATAAACACAACAGGAGGTCCCAGACAGCGGTCGTGCAGCCCACATTGTGTCCAATACACAACTGGGACAACACAGTTTTCAACCCGGGCACCTCAGAAAAATTAAACCTTTTTTTTTTTTATGGTTTTTTGGTTTTTGGTTTTGCAACCAATATAGCTATTGTTTGACGTAATAGCTGGTGGCAGAGTGGCAGCAGTAGGTAAATCATCTGTTTACCCTGGCAGTGGGAAACACAGACAGACAGCAGCAGCAGCAGCAGCAGGAGGAGGTATGGAGGAGCAGTGTGAGTGTGGCAGCAGGTAGGCAGCGTGACATAATAGCCCTGGTACCTAGCGGTGATACCAGGGCTGTAAATAAACACAACAGGAGGTCCCAGACAGCGGTCGTGCAGCCCACATTGTGTCCAATACACAACTGGGACAACACAGTTTTCAACCCGGGCACCTCAGAAAAATTAAACCTTTTTTTTTTTTTTATGGTTTTTTGGTTTTTGGTTTTGCAACCAATATAGCTATTGTTTGACGTAATAGCTGGTGGCAGAGTGGCAGCAGAAGGTAAATCATCTGTGTACCCTGGCAGTGGGAAACACAGACAGACAGCAGCAGCAGGAGGAGGAATGGAGGAGTAGGCGAGCAGCTATTGTTTGACGTAATAGCTGGTGGCAGAGTGGCAGCAGAAGGTAAATCATCTGTGTACCCTGGCAGTGGGAAACACAGACAGACAGCAGCAGCAGCAGCAGGAGGAGGTATGGAGGAGCAGTGTGAGTGTGGCAGCAGGTAGGCAGCGTGACATAATAGCCCTGGTACCTAGCGGTGATACCAGGGCTGTAAATAAACACAACAGGAGGTCCCAGACAGCGGTCGTGCAGCCCACATTGTGTCCAATACACAACTGGGACAACACAGTTTTCAACCCGGGCACCTCAGAAAAATTAAACCTTTTTTTTTTTTTTATGGTTTTTTGGTTTTTGGTTTTGCAACCAATATAGCTATTGTTTGACGTAATAGCTGGTGGCAGAGTGGCAGCAGAAGGTAAATCATCTGTGTACCCTGGCAGTGGGAAACACAGACAGACAGCAGAAGGGCAGTACACAGCAGCCCACTGTAGGTGTAAAATGTGTGGCTGCAGGTGACGTAATAGTCAAAGTGAACCAGGCTGGCTTAGTGAGCAGGAGCCAGGAGGTGGTAAAGGGTGGTAAGGCACATTAACGATGGTTCCGGCAGCCAGTTCATGTCCCCCTCTCGCCGACAACAGGGGCCAGGAACTCGCCTTCCACCCACGCCTGGTTCATCTTGAGAAACGTCAGTCTGTCCACAGACTTGTGAGACAGACGTGAGCGTTTCTCGGTGACCACGCCACCAGCTGCACTGAAGCAGCGCTCGGACAGCACGCTGGAAGGGGGGCAGGACAGCACTTCCAGGGCGTACTGCGCCAGCTCGCTCCAGATCTCCATGCGCTTGACCCAATACTCCATGGGATCAACAGGGGCATCGCTGTCAAGCCCGCTGTACGACCCCATGTAGTCAGCCACCATGCGGGTCAGGCGCTGGCTGTGACCGGAGGAGGATGCTGCTGCATGCATCTCCTCTCTAGTCACTGCTGCCGGAGCCTCTACAGTCCTGTAGAGCTCGTGGCTGAGAGACAGCAGGTCTGTGGGGCGCTTGCTGCTGCTGGATGCAGGCACCTGCTGCTGCCTCTGTGCTGGCTGCTGGACAGTGGGGGTGGAAGGCTGGGGGAAGGCTTCCTCCAAGCGCTCAACAAGGGCCTGCTGCAAGCTCCTTATTTGTTGCGCTGGGTCTCCTCCTGCAGGCGGCAGGAACTGGCTCAACTTCCCCTTGAGGCGTGGGTCCAACATCATGCTGATCCAGATGTCCTCCCTCTGCTTCATCTGGATCCCTGCGCAGGCACGTCAGCATGTGCGCTGCCATTGGGAAGAGGCGGGCCACGTCTGCTGACACATCAACGTCAGTGCTGTCCTCATCCTCCTCCTCTGCCGCCTCATCCTCTCTCCACCCCCGCACCAACTCAGCTGCGCTGTGCTGATCCCCCTCATCAGCAGCCAGGTCAGGGACCTCCACCAAGTCCTCCTCCTCCTCCCCCTCAGAGGTGGACTGCGCAGCTGGTTGCCGCTCCTGCTGGTCCAAGGCTGCCGCTCCCTGTTCCAGCAAAGCATCGAGGGCCCTGTTCAGCAGAGAAACCAGGGGCACCCACTCGCAGACCATAGCATGGTCCCTGCTCACCATGTTTGTGGCCTGCAGGAAGGGAGCCAGCACTAAGCACACCTGCTGCATGTGCCTCCAGTCATCATCGGGGACGATGGACGGGAAGTTGCTGGTCTTGTCCCTTCTCAGAGCTGCGGAAACAGTGGCCAGGGCAAGGTACTGTTTGACAGCGTGCCTCTGTTCAACCAGACGCTCCAACATCGCCAGGGTGGAGTTCCAGCGAGTCGGAACGTCAAGGATCAGCCGATGGCGTGGCAGATCCAGCTCCTTTTGCACGTCTTCCAGGCTCGCACAGGCTGCAGCCGAGCACCGGAAGTGACGCACAACATTCCTTGCCGTTTCCAGCAGTTCGCCCATCCCCTGGTAGGTGCGCAGGAACTTCTGCACCACCAGGTTCAGCACGTGGGCAAGACAGGGGATGTGGGTCAGGTTTCCCCTGTGTATTGCGGCAACCAGATTGGCCCCATTGTCGGCCACCACCTCTCCGACTCTGAGGCCTCTGGGGGTCAGCCAAATCCTCTCCTGCTCCTGGAGTTTGGCCAACACATGGGTTGCCGTCAGCTTGGTCTTCCCAAGGCTGACCAAGTGCAGCAGCGCTTGGCAGTGGCGGGCCTTCACGCTGCTGCTGAGGCGGGGGGTTTGGCCAGGTGTGCCGGAGGATGGCAGAGGATCGGAGGAACCTGCTGCAGTTCCCCTGACCCTGCGGGGTGGCACCACCCACTGTGTTGCTGCTGCTGCTGTGCCCGCTGCTGCTCTCCCATCCTCACCCCCTTCCACCAAGCTGACCCAGTGGACAGTGAAGGACAGGTAGCGGCCTGTCCCGAAGCGGCTGCTCCAGGAGTCCATGGTGACGTGGACCCTTTCACCAACCGCGTGCTCCAGCCCTCGCTCCACATTGGCCATCACAAAGCGGTGCAGTGCAGGAATGGCCTTGCGGGAGAAAAAGTGTCTGCTGGGGAGCTGCCAGTCTGGGGCTGCGCAAGCAAGCAGCGCACGAATGTCGCTCCCCTCCTGCACGAGCGTGTACGGCAGGAGTTGGGAGCACATGGCCCGTGCCAGCAAGCCGTTCAGCTGCCGCACGCGACGGCTGCTGGGAGGCAGAGCCCTAACCACCCCCTGGAAGGACTCGCTCAAAAGGCTCTGGCGTGGCCTTTTGCTGACACGGGAATCAGCAGACACAGCAGAGGAGGCCACTGAGGACTGGCTGCCAGAACAGGCCTCAGTGTCGGCGGCAGGAGTTGCAGAGGGGGGAGGAGCAGTGCGTTTCCGCACTCCTGCTGGTGCTGCTGGAGGAGCAGGAGGGCGGGTGGCTGCTGTTGCTGCTGCTGCTGCTGAAGGCTGTGCAGTGATGGGTGTGGTGCCACTGCCAGCACCAGATGCCTTCAGCCTCTGGAACTCCTCATGCTGGTGGAAATGTTTAGCCGCAAGGTGGTTGATGAGCGAGCTGGTGCTGAACTTTAAGGGGTCTGCACCTCTGCTCAACTTCCGCTGACAGTGGTTGCAAGTGGCGTACTTGCTGTACACAGTGGGCATGGTGAAAAAGCGCCAGATTGGTGACAGAAACATCCCCCTACGGCATGGAAGCGCTGCTGCCTGTCTCCCTGTGGTGGTTGGGGGGGGGGGCTTGGGTGCGGCTGGTGGTGGTACTGGCTGATGCTGCTGCTGCTGAGCCTGAGACACCAGCAGGGTGTGGGACGCTGCCAATGCTTGCAATGATGCGCCTCCTTGCAAGGCCCACAAGCGCATCCTCCTCCTCCTCCTCAGAGCTGCTGAGGACGACATCCCCTGGAGGTGGTGGCACCCAGTCTCTGTCTGTCACCGGGTCATCATCATCCTCCCCCTCCTGAAACATGTCCTGCTGGGATGAGGACCCCCCAAACTCCTCTCCTGATGCATGGATGGGCTGCTTGACTGTCGCCACAGTCTTGCTGTCCAATCCCTCATCCCCCAAAGTGCCCATCAGCATCTCCTCCTCAAGATCGCCAACAACAGCAGACAATTTACTCATGATGCCTGGGGTCAAAAGACTGCTGAATGACAGGTCGGCGAGTGACGGTGAACTGGCCTCCTCCCCAGACCCTGCTGGGCGGCTGCTGCGAACAGGGGTGGTGGTGGTGGTGAGGGTGGAGGCCTCGGATGCAGAGCTGATGGCGGGCTGCTCATCCTCCGTCATGAGTTGCACCACAGTGTCTGCATCCTTTTCCTCAATGGGACGTTTCCGACCCGGCTGGAGGAAAATGGGAGCAGGTGCTACACGCTGCTGCTGCTGTGTCTCTGCAGCGTGAGTTGCAGATGCTCCTGCTGGGCGGCGCCCAAGGCGTCCACGGCCAGTGGCTATGGGAGGAATGTTAGCCACTGACGCTGCTGCTGCTGCTGCGGAACTGTGCATGGTGGCGCGCCCGCGGCCGCGGCTTGCCACAATGCTGCTCCCTCTCCTCCTGATTCCCTTGCTGCCCTTCCCCTTGCCCAAACCGCGCTGGCTGCCACTTCCAGACATCTTCAATGTTTTGGGCGTATAGACAAAAGTTTTTTAAAAGGGCGGGTGAAAAGTGGGGTACTTTAATGGAGTGGGTTGGTTGGTGAGGTGACTGAGTGAGTGTCCCCTAGTACAGTAAGTAAGTAGTAACAGTCAGGAAGTACAACTAGCAGTTACAATAATCAGTAGTAATCACAAGTAAATTTAGTGTGTGTACACTCAGACAGTGAGTGCCCGCACGCAGGAGCTAGTAGCCTATGAACACAGTGACTGAGTGTCCTAGACTCCTAGTACAGTAAGAGTAAGTAGTAACAGTAAGTAGAACTAACTAATTACAATAATCAATCAGCGATCAGAAGGAAATGGAGTGTGGGTGGTGTGTGTACACTCAGACAGTGAGTGACCGCACGCAGGAGCTAGTAGCCTATGAACACAGTGACTGAGTGTCCTAGACTCCTAGTACAGTAAGAGTAAGTAGTAACAGTAAGTAGAACTAACTAATTACAATAATCAATCAGCGATCAGAAGGAAATGGAGTGTGGGTGGTGTGTGTACACTCAGACAGTGAGTGACCGCACGCAGGAGCTAGTAGCCTATGAACACAGTGACTGAGTGTCCTAGACTCCTAGTACAGTAAGAGTAAGTAGTAACAGTAAGTAGAACTAACTAATTACAATAATCAATCAGCGATCAGAAGGAAATGGAGTGTGGGTGGTGTGTGTACACTCAGACAGTGAGTGACCGCACGCAGGAGCTAGTAGCCTATGAACACAGTGACTGAGTGTCCTAGACTCCTAGTACAGTAAGAGTAAGTAGTAACAGTAAGTAGAACTAACTAATTACAATAATCAATCAGCGATCAGAAGGAAATGGAGTGTGGGTGGTGTGTGTACACTCAGACAGTGAGTGACCGCACGCAGGAGCTAGTAGCCTATGAACACAGTGACTGAGTGTCCTAGACTCCTAGTACAGTAAGAGTAAGTAGTAACAGTAAGTAGAACTAACTAATTACAATAATCAATCAGCGATCAGAAGGAAATGGAGTGTGGGTGGTGTGTGTACACTCAGACAGTGAGTGCCCGCACGCAGGAGCTAGTAGCCTATGAACACAGTGACTGAGTGTCCTAGACTCCTAGTACAGTAAGAGTAAGTAGTAACAGTAAGTAGAACTAACTAATTACAATAATCAATCAGCGATCAGAAGGAAATGGAGTGTGGGTGGTGTGTGTACACTCAGACAGTGAGTGCCCGCACGCAGGAGCTAGTAGCCTATGAACACAGTGACTGAGTGTCCTAGACTCCTAGTACAGTAAGAGTAAGTAGTAACAGTAAGTAGAACTAACTAATTACAATAATCAATCAGCGATCAGAAGGAAATGGAGTGTGGGTGGTGTGTGTACACTCAGACAGTGAGTGACCGCACGCAGGAGCTAGTAGCCTATGAACACACAGTGACTGAGTGTCCTAGACTCCTAGTACAGTAAGAGTAAGTAGTAACAGTAAGTAGAACTAACTAATTACAATAATCAATCAGCGATCAGAAGGAAATGGAGTGTGGGTGGTGTGTGTACACTCAGACAGTGAGTGACCGCACGCAGGAGCTAGTAGCCTATGAACACAGTGACTGAGTGTCCTAGACTCCTAGTACAGTAAGAGTAAGTAGTAACAGTAAGTAGAACTAACTAATTACAATAATCAATCAGCGATCAGAAGGAAATGGAGTGTGGGTGGTGTGTGTACACTCAGACAGTGAGTGCCCGCACGCAGGAGCTAGTAGCCTATGAACACAGTGACTGAGTGTCCTAGACTCCTAGTACAGTAAGAGTAAGTAGTAACAGTAAGTAGAACTAACTAATTACAATAATCAATCAGCGATCAGAAGGAAATGGAGTGTGGGTGGTGTGTGTACACTCAGACAGTGAGTGACCGCACGCAGGAGCTAGTAGCCTATGAACACACAGTGACTGAGTGTCCTAGACTCCTAGTACAGTAAGAGTAAGTAGTAACAGTAAGTAGAACTAACTAATTACAATAATCAATCAGCGATCAGAAGGAAATGGAGTGTGGGTGGTGTGTGTACACTCAGACAGTGAGTGACCGCACGCAGGAGCTAGTAGCCTATGAACACAGTGACTGAGTGTCCTAGACTCCTAGTACAGTAAGAGTAAGTAGTAACAGTAAGTAGAACTAACTAATTACAATAATCAATCAGCGATCAGAAGGAAATGGAGTGTGGGTGGTGTGTGTACACTCAGACAGTGAGTGACCGCACGCAGGAGCTAGTAGCCTATGAACACAGTGACTGAGTGTCCTAGACTCCTAGTACAGTAAGAGTAAGTAGTAACAGTAAGTAGAACTAACTAATTACAATAATCAATCAGCGATCAGAAGGAAATGGAGTGTGGGTGGTGTGTGTACACTCAGACAGTGAGTGACCTCACGAAGGAGCTAGTAGCCTATGAACACAGTGACTGAGTGTCCTAGACTCCTAGTACAGTAAGAGTAAGTAGTAACAGTAAGTAGAACTAACTAATTACAATAATCAATCAGCGATCAGAAGGAAATGGAGTGTGGGTGGTGTGTGTACACTCAGACAGTGAGTGACCGCACGCAGGAGCTAGTAGCCTATGAACACAGTGACTGTCTGACTGAGTGTCCTAGACTCCTAGTACAGTAAGAGTAAGTAGTAACAGTAAGTACAACTAACTAACAATAATCTATCAGTAATCAGAAGGAAATAGAGTGTGTGTACACACAGACAGTGAGTGAGTGCACACACGCAGGAGCTAGCTAGTAGCCTATAAACAGTGACAGTCAGTGAGTGTCCTACTCCTAGTACAGTATAACTACAATACTATTAGTAAAGGACAGCAGAAATACTGGTATAGATGAGAGAAATAAACAGAGGACAGCTGCCCACAGAGGCAAGGCCCCCCTGAGGCCTAAACCTGTAAGCTTGCAGCAGCTGCCTGTCTCTAATGTAACACACAAGCTACTAACTAAAATACAATGTCTATCTAACTAACAACAATATAGGTGTATATGGCAGGTGTAGGTGAGCAAAAACGCTAGGTAAATGATCACAATAGAGCACTTGCTAAGCCAAAGCACAAAGGAGCAACTCTCTCTCTGTACAAGTCTCAGGCAAGCATGGAGAAACGGAACATGGCGGCCGCTATTTATAGGGTAGGGGCTGGCCAGGGTCCCCCTCTGTGATTGGCTGCCGTCAGAGGGCCTGGGAGCCCTCTGATTGGCTCTAAGGACATCAATCTGGGCTATGACGCTATTCGAGCTCGGTACCGAGCTCAAATAGCGCCGTTTGCTCGAATAGCTCGAATAGTGAATGGGCTATTCGAGTGTACTCGGATAGCCCATTCGAATAGCTACAGCTATTCGGAGCTCGAATACCGAGCTCGGATAGCTGAAAAAGAGCTCGAATATTCGAGCTACTCGAATATTCGAGCTCTGCTGAGCACCACTGCTTCATTGTTTACGCTTTTATGATCGTATGCGTCACTGCATACGCATTACATTTTTTTTTTCTCCCTTCACAGGAAGAACTTGTGCTCCACTTGACCCTGGTGGAGTGCAAGGCTACTTCCTGAGTTCCAGTGACTACTTCTGGTACAGGAAGTGCCTGCTTTTCAGCTAGAGAAAAGTTTTTTCATAGGAAAGATATGCCCTAGGGCAGAGTAATCAATCTA
Source organism: Hyperolius riggenbachi (assembly GCF_040937935.1). Taxonomy (NCBI): domain Eukaryota; kingdom Metazoa; phylum Chordata; class Amphibia; order Anura; family Hyperoliidae; genus Hyperolius; species Hyperolius riggenbachi. Next base: position 598,412,615 of record NC_090646.1, on the reverse strand, counting down.
GCTTTTAATTTAGCCTTAACTAGCCTACTACGAATTGAATATGCAGGTAATATTGCATTCACCTCTTTTTATTCACACTATCTGAGAGATCTTTTGCTACTGTCTCTCTGACACAATGCAATTTGTCACAATGTTTTATTTCATGTTTGATGCTTTCTGCCTTTGACTAGTGTAGTCTGAATAAGGTGGAGCCTAACCACTCCCACTTTTTAATTCAAAAATGTTATAAAGTTGGTGCTGGCCGCCTGGTCGCCTTTCTCCCCTGATGACGCAAGATTGCGAAACCGGTCGGGAAGGCGACAGGCGGCACCATTTTATTTGAGGTCTTCTATTGACCATTTTATGCGCGCTACTTTTTCGGGGTTCCCAGTGCACGGGCCCCGTATGTGAGTTTTCCTTTATCCTTGTTTTTAATTGTTTTACTTGTTATGTAATAAAGACGGTTTACACTTAGATGTGCCGTACATCTCTTTCATGTCACTATCCTACTGGACTCCCCTTTGGTGAGTCTCTGCGATCTCAGGATATCTACTATATTCCGGAGGAATCTGTAGTGTGCAACATGGCTGGTGAAACGACAGCATTTGAAAGTTCTGCGGACCACCTATCAAACTCGTTTACAACCTTATAATGTGGGTTGTTGGAATCTGGTAAGCCTTGCTTCTTTACCCTTTTGTTCGAAGATCCTGTATACCAAAAAATGATGAAAGCTGTATTACTATAGACCTGCGCTGACTTTATATATTTATATATATATATACTCATTATAAGCCAGTATCAAGTTGGCTCTGACTTGGGCTATTGATTACATAATCAATCACTTACTATCCACATTTAGCACTGCACCTTTATTTATAATTTTCCTGACGAAGCCTAATCAATTATTTCCTTGATGAAGTCTAATCAGTTTAATGGTGAAACAAGCAGGATAGGGTAGCACAGCAAATGTGAGAAGAGGATAGGAATGCAAGCTGCAAGCAGGAATGGTAGCAGTACAGCACATTCCATTGCACAAGTGGAACAACTAAGTAGCCAAGTTCTAACAATCGGTTACAATGTTTAAAATAGTTTCTGCACTCAGCTATTAACCTGCTAACATGCATTACTTAGTTCTTTAGGGGTGCTAAATCAATAATTGCCAAAATTAACTGATTTTACGTCCCCATGCTCACTCACCTCTTCTTTTCCTAGAAAGGGGTTGGAAGAAAAGGGCGAGTCTTAGGGGGTGAGAGGGAGTTCCATAGGGTGGAGGCAGCTCTGTAGAAGGGATCCATCTGAAAATGGCACCTGCGAATAATGGCGCACGGTGTTGCCGCTAATCTGTTTGTCGCTTATCACTATTTAACGTTAAAGCCTTATCGTTTAAATAGCTTTGTTTATTTTATTGAAAATTAGCATTAACACACAGAACCCTCTCTGTACCTATCCCTAACTCATAGACCTCCATCTGGTGGTGCCTAACCCTAACCACTTCCCTGGTGGTGCCTAACTCTAAGACCCCCCTGGTGGTGCCTAACCCTAACCAGCCCCCTGGTGGTGCCTAACCCTAGCCACCCCCTGGTGGTGCCTAACTGTAACCACCCCCCTGGAGGTGCCTATCCCTAACCACCCCCCTTGTGGTGCCTAACCCTAACCACCCCCCTGGAGGTGCCTAACCCTAAGCTCCTCCCTGGTGGTGCCTAACCCTAAGACCTCCCTGGTGGTGCCTAACCCTAAATCTCCCCTGGTGATGCCTAACCCTAACCTTGACAGTGTTACATTAAATCCATTCACTGTTTTGCAGTTAAATAAAGTCTGCAGTTTGGCTTATGTAGGTTAGCTATTGATAAATAACGTTACTGTGTGCCGTTTTTCTTATTTTTTCCCTGTGCGCCATTATTATGCAGTACTAATGATAAATAGCGATAAGCGTATCTTTTTAATGCGGCACCATTTTTATGCATATGCACTGTGCGCCATTATTTACTGATCCACTGTAGAAGTCCTGCAGGTATGCAGGGGAGTGAAAAAATGCATGGGGGAATGAATAAAGGGCCATGCCATGCTAGATGAAGGGCCATACACAGCCAACAATCATCTCTAGCCTGTGTCCAGCTTTAGAACTAATCAGATTTGACAGCAACAATGCATTGTTTAAGTTTTTTAGCTATTGTTTTACATACCTTATGATAAAACGAACCATGTATAGCAATTGCCATGTCCATCATTATGCTAGAATGGAATCACAGTAACAATGTCACAGATTGTTAATGGCGACAGATCTGTGGAAAAATTATAATGTGAATTTAATTTGAAATATTAGTTGGGATCAAATACTGGATCCAAAAGGCAGCTGTACAACAGAAGGGGGCAATTTTGCCCTATACAATTGCCTTGATTGAACATAATCTTATTTTGACTGCTTTCTATATCTGTACAGATATCTAATTTTATGTAAGGTTTGATGCCAGCTAAATTAGGTCAAAACACAAAAGAGAGAAGGACTCATAAAAAAAGGGAACATTATTAAAAAAATTTAAATTCAAAATTGTAGTCCGCTTTTTCCCGAGCAAGGCTTTGATGAAAATTGTTTATTGCATGGTTAAGTTCCTGTCTAGAAACCATCTTGTGAGCTTTGAAGATTTTCTGTAGACTAAGAAATAAAAAATGTGCAAATTGCAGTGCTTTTCTATAATTTTATAAAACAGGGTGCTTCAAGATAAATTATACTAGCGGACCCTATCGTCTCTCACAAAACACATGTAAAATACCTGTAATTTAGTCATTTCAAGGCGTGCATGAAAAAGGTAATAAACACAAACAGCAACATAGCTATCCTAGTTTGTAGACAGACTTCACAAATGAATCAAAGTATCAGGCTTTCTAAGATTAGACGTAGGTCCAGAAAAATAGGCAAAACAACATGAAATTGCCAAAATGTTTCAGGGACAGATTTAGACACAAATGGCACACAGCATTCAGCTGAAATAGGAGTATTACGGTTGTACAACGTAGTCATGTAAAGTGTTATTTTTCCAGTGTAATCACTATTAACGGTGACGTTCTAATGTTTTTAGCTTCACATAAATCAGTTTAATTTATTTTTTTGTTGCATACTGTATTAAAAAAAAACAAAAAAAACTTTTCCAAATGTAATATAAGATTGTACATTTTTTATTTATATTTTTAACAGACTTTAAAAAAAAAACATGTTCATCAATATTTTCTACTTTCCCGCATGTCAATTACAAAAAATAAGTAAGACTCTAAGCAGAACTTCAGAAATATAAAAATGCCTCAATGACCCCACATCTGCATTTATTAAAATAAACATCAATTGTATTTTTATATTCTGTGAGCATAAGTGCTTAAATCTGTCTCCGGTAATCTCATGTACAACAGCTTTCAGCCCATGCAGAAGAAGAGGAAGTGCTGTGCTTAAAGTGGACCTGAAGTCAAAATTATTGAATTTTTTGGACTATAAGACGGTTTAGAGGCCAGAAATCAGGGGAACAAAATACTAAACCTGGTGTGACTATAGCGCAGGGGTATTTTATTATCCTTAGCTGTCTCTAAGCTACCCTGCCCAGCTACACTGCACTATTCTACATTGCATCCACCAGTTACACTACACTTCACTCAACACTATACTACACTACACTACACTACACTACACTAACCCACATCAGTTAAGCTACACAACACTACACTTCACTACTCTGCACTAACACTCCACTTCACACTACACTAACACTACAATATTGCACCTGAACAGGCTCCCACCACACTCCTCTCCCCTTCGCACCAGTCCTTTTCATGTAGATCTTGCAGCAGTGGTATATCTGTACAATGCAGCCGCCTGCCGCATGGGCGGCTCTCACCTGCGGTGTGTGCGCATCGACAGGCCTAAGGGCGGTTTATCAAGCCCCCGAGGGAGACTCCAGTTCCCCATCAGGGGGCGTGTCTTGATGGTGGTGTCATCAGCGGAAACTCTTCCTATAGGTCAATGGTGGAGTTCACAGGTCTATACAGATTTAGCATATGTATATAGAGTTTCCGATCAGGTCCGCATGAGCGAGACGCTTGGAGATTGGTCGCCATAGGCAGCAATGGCGCGGGATTGGTCAAATTTCCATGGTGTTAGACTATAAAAGTAGATATTGTGAGATGCTTGTTAGACACTGACAAGAGCTTGAGAAAGGAGGATTGCCCTCCGAAACCTATTTTGTTATGTTGTCAGTTTAATAAATTGGAGCTATAATACTGGATGATGCCGGTCTTCATCTTTGAATTGTATCGCTGGGCCTGGAGTGCTGCCAGACCTTACGACCAGGCACATCACCTGCACTTGGGGAGTGCTGTCCACTACACTACACAGTTGTAAGCAGGGATGGTCGTAGTCAGCCAACTTCGCTACGCTGGAACTACACGTAGTTTTATGCAATTACGCTTCACCAAACTACAGCTTTGAAATCAAATATTCGCTTTGTACGCATTTCGTAGACTATGAGTTAAAATACACAATTACGTGTAGTGCGAAGCGTAGTGTATGCGGATGCTTATGCCCTTATGCAGAAAATTTTACGCATTGCATACATTCCCCTTTCCAATGTGTAAATTTGTAAGCCTACAATCACATGAGGAAAATTAGACGCGAGTAACGCATTTGTAGTTCACTACGCAATACGCATGTTAACTACGCATAGTGGGCTTAATAGTAGGTGGCATGCCTTGCCTCTTGCAAGCTGTGAAACTTAAATTCACCTTTGTTGCCATGCAGCTGCTTGAGGAGTCAACCTCTCCTGTCCCCTACCACTTTCACAAGTACCATCATTGTTTCTTTCTTCAGGTCTGTCAAAAGACTTGTTTTATTAGAAAAATATGTGTGTAACGATATGTGTCAGCAAGAAAAGATATATCTGATTATGTGGTGATCTGCAGTACCACCACTAATGCAGATATCTAAACAGTATTTTACTGATGGCAATTCAGATGAAAGCTCACCAGCACAACTGACTAGCACAATATCAGTACTTTAATAGGGTGTGATCACAGGTGATTAGGTGCACAATATACAGGAGTACTCCTATGTTATATCCCCTGGGTATAGGGACTATCACTGGAAGAGAGGTCGTACAGGCAAATTCAGAAACAGATCAGTCAGCAGAGGTACAGAATCATTAGGCAAAATTGTAGTCTTGGATAAGCTAAGGTCGGTAACGGGTCGGGCAGATAAGGTACAAAATCAGGAGGCACAGATCAGAGTCAAAGTTTCAGGCAGAAAATCGGCAACAGATCAGAATGGCAAAGTACAGAATCAGAAGGCAGAAGAATCGTCAGAAGTACAGGCAAGGTTCATACACAATAATATACAATACTAGCCGACCCGCGGCGTAGCATACACCGCATAGGAGGGAAGAGGGCAGGAAGGGGGTATTGGGCACAGCGGCGGGGAGGGGGGGTTGGACCCCCCCTCAACTGTGTCCCTCATGTGTGCTCTACCTCCAGCTTAAGCTCAGCAGGAACCCCTCCTCCACCCCCTCACCTGGGTCCCTCATCCCCCCCTCACCTGGGTCCCTCATGTGCGCTCCCCTTCCTGCTTAAGCACAGTAGCAGCCGCCACTATTAGTAAGGAGCAGCGGGCGGGGATGACTCACCTCTTCCATGTTCCATCGTGCGTTCCACTGTCGTCACTTCCTGCAATGCCGCACACTGTATTGGTGTAATTTGCCTTTTTAAAACAGAAGGAAATCTGCAATAATTCAGCTATAAGTGAATATTTGTGGTTACCCACAACGCACTGCTACTAAATATGCAAATTACCCCTTTTCCCCCTTGGTAAGTCAAGCAAGCATCCAGAGCCGCTGGTGTATAGCAAGCCTATAGCTTTAAATTTTACACAGTCATATCAAACCCACATGTAGACAGCCTGTTTCAGACTTTTGGTCCTCATCAGTACATGGCAGGGATTGATATGGCTGTATGAGATAGTGCTTGGACCAGTACAACAGAGTAACCAAGCAGCTCAGGGTGACCCAAACCACTCGGAATGTATAGGGGGATAAAAGGGACCAAAAAGACCTCCTACTAAAAAAAGCAAAGCTTGGTGTAATTTGCCTTCCTAAAACAGAAGGAAATCTGCAATAATTCAGCTATTAGTGAACATTTGTGGTTACCCACATTGCACTGCTACTAAATATGCAAATAATTCCTTTTCACCCTTAGTAAGTCAAGCAAGCATCCAGAACCACTGCTGTATAGCAAGCCTATAACTTTACATTTTACACAGCCATATCAAACCCACATGTGACAACCTGTTTCAGACTTTTGGTTCTCATCTATACATGGCAAGGATTGATATGGCTGTATGAGATAGGGCTTGGACCAGTACAACAGAGTAACCAAGCAGCTCAGGGTGACCCAAACCACTCGAATGTATAAGGGGATAAAAGGGACCAAAAAGACCTTCTACTAAAATAATCAAAGCTTGGTGTGATTTGCCTTCTTAAAACAGAAGAAAATCTGCAATAATTCAGCTATAAGTGAACATTTGTGTTTACCACAATGCACTGCTACTAAATATGCAAATTATTCCTTTTCGCCCGTGGTAAGTCAAGCATGCCTATAGCTTTAAGTTTTACACAGTCATATCAAAACCCACATGTGCCAGCCTATTTCAGACATTTGGTCCTCATTAGTACATAGCAGGGATTGATAAGGCTGTTTGAGATAGGGCTTGGACCAGTACAACAAACTAACCAAGCAGCTCAGGGTGACCCAAAATACTAAGAATATATAGGAGGATTAAAAAAAGAGACCAAAAAGCCCTCCTACTAAAAAAGCAAAGCTTGGTGTAATTTTCCTTCTTAAAACAGAAGCAAATCTGCAATAATTCAGCTATAAGTGAACATTTGTGGTTACCCACAATGCACTGCTACTGAATATGCAAATTATCCCTCTTTTCCCTTGGTTTGATATGACACTACTTCTTCTTCTTGCTTGGACCAGCCCCTTCTTCTTGCTTGGACCGGCCCTGGAGGCAGGGCGCTACTTCTTCTTCTTGCTTGAAGGTTGAGGCACTTACTCTATTATATATATAGATACTAAATGCTACAGACTACAGCTATCAAAAGGTCTGAGCGCTAACACGTAGTATTCGCAACAGCAGACAAGGAGCAACTGAGCAGCGAAACCTTAAAGTGAACCTAAAGTCACCCAAAAAAAATGAGATGAACTCACCTGGGGCTTCCCTCAGCCCCCTGCAGACGATCGGTGCCCTCGCAGCCCCGCTCCGATGGCCCAGGACCCGCCGGCGAACACTTCCAGTTTGGCCGTCACCGGCCGACAGGCATGGGAACGCGAGTGATTGTTCGCGTTCCCAGCCTGTATATCACCCCCTATGCTGGGGGCTGAGGGAAGCCCCAGGTGAGTTCATCTCATTTTTTTTGGTGACTTTAGGTTCTCTTTAAATGCTGAGGATCGTTCCTAAGTGCCGCCCACAAGCCCAGCCAATCCGCAAGCCTCCCGAGGTCAGCTGACCGGAGGATCAGCTGACCTTCCTCCTTAGAGAATAAGGGTCCTGCCGCTGGGCGCGCGCACGCATAGCCCTCAGACTATTTGCGGCTGAAGGACCTGTGGGCGGCGTACTGCACGCCCGCAGGACGGGGACCTCCGCTGGCTGTGCTGCGGAAGTGGCGGTAACGCCGCTCTCCGCTGTGGCGGTGTCCCCGCTCATTGTAACAGTACCTCCCCTTGAGGAGTGGACTCCAGACACCTTCTACATGGTTTCTCAGGATGTAACTCATAAAAGTTCTGTCTCAATTCGTCATCATGAAGGCGATGTGCGGGGACCCAAGATCTCTCCTCTGGCCCATAGCCCTTCCAATGGACCAAGTACTGCACTGAGTTCCGCACCCACTAAGAATCCAAATTCTGCTAAATCTCAAACTCAGGCTCCCCATCAATCACCACGGGGGGGGGGGGGGGGGGGAATCAACAAGCACAGCAGGCTTTAACAGAGATAAATGAGACGATTTTACTCCTTTCATACTGGCCGGCAGATTCACTCTATAGGCCACATTGTTCATTTTCTCAGATACAGGATATGGGCCTATGAATCTGGGTCCTAACTTGGCCAAGGGTTGCCTCAATGAAATATGTCGTGTAGAGACTCACACCCTATCACCTGGTTCAAACTGCCATTCTAAAGAGCGTTTCCTGTCTGCCTGTTTCTTTTGAACCCCAAAAGCCCTTTCCAAATTGGCCTTCACCAAAACCCAAACTCTTCTCAAAGATCCCTGCCAATCTGTCAGAGCAGGGAATGGGGAGGCCACCACCAGCAGGGGAGAAAACTTAGGTGACCTTCCCGTGACCACTTGGAAAGGAGTAAATCCAGAGGATGCACTTCTAAGATTATTATGTGCAAATTCCGCGAACGGGAGGAATTTTGCCCATTCATGTTGCGAATCAGACACATAACACCGGAGAAACTGTTCTAAAGACTGATTAACTCTTTCAGTCTGTCCGTTTGTCTGCAAATGGTATCCCAAAGAGAATTACAGATCCATTCCCAGATGTTGACAAAACGCCCGCCAGAATTTTGATACAAATTGGACCCCTCTGTCTGACACCACATTCTCCGGAATTCCGTGTAGACGAAAATGTGATGTACAAACCTGAGCAGAGGGAAGACCTTTCAATGGGACAAAATGGGCCATTTTACTAAAACGGTCTATCACGACCCAGATGACCAACATCCCTTCGGATTGAGGATGTTCACCAATGAAGTCCATGGATATGTGTGTCCGTGGCTCCTCAGGTACAGGAAGAGACTGTAAAGTTCCTGCAGATGCCTGTCTGGAAGATTTGCTTTCGCGCAGACAGTACATGCCCTTATGAACTCCCTACAATCTTGTCCCATAGAAGGCCACCAGACACATCTTGACAACAATTCTTGTGTTCTAGCTACCCCTGGATGACCTGCATTTTTCTGGCTATGAAACAGCTGTAAAGTTTGAAGCCGTAAATGCCAGGGTACAAACAGTGTTCCCTCAGGTTTTCCTTCTGGGGAATCCTGCTGAAAAGATTCCAGAACAGCCATAAAATGTTCTTGAGTTTCTGTGGCGGCAAGCACAACATTATCTGGCAAGATGTTCACGGGTTTAGAGAATTGCGCAGACTCGGATTCAAAAGACCTGGACAGGGCGTCTGCCTTAACATTTTTGTTCCCTGGCTTGTATGTAATTATAAATCGGAACCTGGAGAAAAATAGGGACCACCGAGCTTGTCTCAGGTTGAGTATTTTGGCCTCCTCAATGTACTCCAGGTTTTTATGGTCAGTATACACTGTGATAACATGTTCAGCCCCCTCCAGCCAGTGCCGCCACTCCTCAAAAGCCCTGGTCCTGCCGCTGGGCGCACGCACGCGTAGCCCTAAGACTATGTGCGGCTGAAGGACCTGCGGGCGGCGTACTACACGCCCGCAGGACGGGGACCACCGCTGGCTGTGCTGCGGAAGCGGCGGTAACGCCACTCTCCGCTGTGGCGGTGTCCCCGCTCATTGTAACAATGTGTTTGTTATATCATGTGTATATTATGCGTTTGTTATATTTTAATATTTATTTGAATGATGTATTTGTTTGTTTAGTTTTTTAACAAAGCATTCTGATATTTTAATGCTTCATTCTAATATATTGGTCATTCACAGAATCTTCCTCAAATGTTTTATGGCCAGTCTTCTGGCATGCTGCTTATACCCTCTGGAGCTCTTTGCCACTATCAATGGGAAATCTCCATCTCTAAAGTTGATTAAATTTAGATCGAAAGGCCACCTGCTTTATCTAATATTTATGGACCCATAGCTTTCATCCTTGGTAACATACCATATTTTCTGGACTTTAAGATGATCTGGACTATAAGATGCACACGGGTTTAGAGGTTAAGAGACGTCTTGTAGATGTTCTTTCCCCAATTATTGTGCCCCCTTGTACTTCTTGTGTCCCTATGTGTCTTTCTGTGTCCCCATGTGTCCTCCTTTGTCTCCCATGTGTCCTCCTGTTTACCCCTTGGCAGAGCTGGGACAAGGTCCTCCTGCACCCAAGGCCGAGACACCAAAGTGCGCCCCTCCATCCCTCCCACCCCAGCTGTCACACACTGATTGCCATTAGACTAAGAGGGCCACATGGCGCACAACCTCCCCAACACCTTAATATCTAGTTTTCTGGCTTGCAGTCACTGCTATGTATCCCCTTTTCTTATTTATTTCAAACACAATTAGGAATGACAGCTGAATGAATTGTGCGCCCCCTCCTACACTGCGCCCTGAGGCTGGAGCCTCTCCAGCCTATGCCTCGGCCCGGCCCTGCCCCTTGGGTTTCCTGCCCCCCTTGTGTCCTTTAAACCCCTTGTGTCTTCTGACCACTTGTTTCCTATGTCCCCCTTTTCCCCATGTCCTCCTCCGCTCCCCTGCATCCTCCTTTACTCCCCCATATATAAATAAAAGCAGTGGCAGTCCGTCTCTCACCTCATCCATTGGAGCCTGCGGCGATCAGAGACCTCTCCTCTCTCTCACTGCCTTCCTTCTGATGATGATATCATTACATGCTGCCAGTTCTAGGAGAGCAAAGAGGGAGAGTTATCTGATCTCCACTGGCTCCGATGGATGAGATGAGAGACAAACTACCACCACTTTTATTTATATACGGGAGTGGAGGATAACACGGGGACAATACAGAGAGTCCTCGACATCACGGTGGATTCACGGTTCAAATTGGCTGGTGTTTGTAAGCTGAGGACTCTGTTGCATTGATGAAAACCTACTGTGTGCAATGAATCTCTTAAAAGAATATTGAGTCACTTTGGCTACTTTGTCAGCAATCCAATGTATCAGCACACCAATTTCAATCAAGCACGCTCTTTATTGAGCCATATGTTTACACGAAAAGTTATCCGACAATTGTTTCGGGGCTGCGCAGGGTCTTGCTTTATCAAAGCTTGTGGTTACCACGCCTTGATAAAAGGGGACCCTGCGTGGCTCCCAAAACAATTGTCGGCTAACTTTTCGTGGAAACATATGGCTCAATAAAGAGTGTGCTTGATTGATATTGGTGTGCTGATACATTGGATTGCTGACTATTGAAAGGGCATTGCTTATTCCGCAGTATCAAGCACACTAACGTTATCTGATGGAGTGCCCATCCACAGCCACTTGATTGCACTTTGGCTACTTTATTTTCTTTTTAGTGTTGGGGCGCCTTCACCCTCAAATATTGTCTATAGTTACACCTCTTTCAGGATGTTGTAATTTTAGTATTTATTGTTTTATCGAGATCTACCAAAAATCACCCGGTGAGTAACCTTCTGAGGATCCTCGCAAACCCGAACAGGGGCAGGAAATCCTCCATAAGTCTTATTGGTGGTTGCATGATTGTTGTATTGATTGTAAGTGAACTGTTCACTTATATACTTTTTGGTGTTTCAACATATTACACTGTTGGCTGCGTGCTTTCTCATTACCCTTGTGTCTCTTTGGTCCATGGATATTGTTTGGTCCATCCTTCTCAAGCTGTAATCTAGGTTCATGTTTGAACGGTAAAAGAATATTGGTGCCTGAAGTTTACCTTTAGCAACAATCAACAATTGATTTCAATTCACAATGCTGTTGTACTATCGCTGAACTCAGAGCACAAGGCTGAGGATGGCGGTTTAGTAGAAATAAATAAACAGCGTACAAAATCTGAGACAGTTCATATTTCCCCAGTGTTGACTGATTAGCCTTACCAGCAGAGGTGATAAAGGATTTCGTGCATCTTAGTCCCCCGGGCTTGGAATGAGCATAAAAGGCAGCCTGAGTGAAGTGGGTGAAGAAGAGTATTTAATTGCAGCACATTTTACATGATTTCCTGAAAGGATTTTATTTGTGAATATTGCTTTGTTTGAAAGTAAAAGTAAAGTCTGCATAAAGTGCTTATAGTGAAAGATGACCTTTGTTCATTGTTAGGTTGCTCGTCCCTGTTACCTCTCTGCAAGTTTACGCTATCCTGAGCTGACCTCTTCTTTCTCCATCAAATGGTACCTGCGATGGTTGAAGACGAAGGACCACTGGGGTCCTCCTGATCCAAGTGGCTTTTTCCAGTGATATTAATTAACATTTGAAAGTATTAAAAGTTGAATGCTTAGCTCAAAGTGATCCTGAACCGAACTGAATTATTTAAGATAAACTCATGATGTACCTTCAAATGTATATTACGTAATTACCTCGCCGTCAGTTCCTCTCAGAAGCTCCCCATCTTCTTCTAACAACAAATCCTTCCAGTTCTGACAACATTGTAGCAGAAATGAAATGTGTCAGTTATATATCAGGTGCTGTCAGTTGTAACTGAAAGGACAACTGTTGTGCAAGAGAAGCAAAAAGAGGGACACCGAGAGCCCAATAAAGTGTAGTATGCGCTGGTAAATGAAGGTGTGTGGAAAGAGTATGTGCAATATACTAACAAGTCAGGGTTACCACTCCTCCGGGCAGACACAAGAAGATGCCGATCAATTTTCAGCAAAACAATGTATTTACATACTCCAGTAAAATACAACGCGTTTCGTGGGAGTGGCCTGCTTCCTAGGCAATAAGATGGAGCATATACGAAAACAGGTCTGGTACTATGCTAGCGGCGCATGGCCACTACCTCCTCACTTTTAAATGTTTTAGGGCCCGTTTCCACTAGGAGCGGTGCGATGCGGCTACATAGGTGTGCTAAAACACATGCACGGCAATGGAAGAGTTTCCACTGCATGCATGTTGTGCGGAGCGATCCGAGAATCTGCAGCATGCTGAAGATTCTCGCATGGCCGCATCCGCCCGAAGCCGCGTCCCATCTCCTCTATTGACTTCCACATCGGGATATGCGGAAGTGATGCGGCCGGCGGGGGAAGTGATACAGCTACATAGCCGCATTCACATCATTTAGTAGTGGAAACCGGCCCTTAGATCTTTTTATCCTTCTGGTGCCTCTGTATCCAAACTGATGTGCAAGGTAATGTCCGTATTTCCCAATCATTTTTTACTATGTAATATAACAGTATAGGTACTGTATGTGCCCGTGAAGCTCACAAAGCTTAATGGCCGGTTCGTTGCCATTTTCTGCCGCCCTAAATCCCTGCAATCCTCCACAAAATGATTCTACAATTCGGTGAATATGAAGAGACTGACCTTAAAGGTGGCCACACACCATACAATTTTTAAAAAATCTGTTCAATTTAAGAATTGCAATCAATTTTTCTGACTGATTGTAACATGTTAAAAATATGACCAATGTACCACACACCTGTGTTCAATTTTTCCACAATTATGATAAAAATGATTGGAAACTCTGAGAAAATTGCTAGGGTGTGTATATTAATAAATTGACAATCTAACACACACCATACAATCTTTAGAGAGATTGAAGAAAAATATCTGGCATTCCGGATCGATAAAAATCGAAGAAAACGGGAAATCCGATCGGATTTTTAAGTCGAATGAAAAAAAAAGCTTTCAATTTTTTCGGGAGATCCGATCGTTTTTATCGAATTGCCGTAAAATCTGATCATTTTATTGTATGGTGTGTGGCCACTTTTACAGTGTGTCTATCCCACATTCCTTCCACTTCACTCTCATATCCACATTTATTACCACATCACTCTCAAAGTATCGTGCATGCCCAGTACTTTTTAGCCTTCGGGGGAGAGGTTCATGGGATGAACACCCGGAAGCTGCTATGGGGTTGGCACTATAAAAGTGGAGGACACAATACTCCATCAATGGTAGAAGAGGAACAGGACAAGGAAGATGAGAAAGAGGTTGAAGACAATACTATGCAGTAGATAAGTATTATGACAATTTATTTTAAGTTTTTTTTTTTTCAATTCCAGTTTGCTTTAAATAAGCCCTGACCATTTAAGTTTATAATTTTTCAAATTTTCATGAATCTCTGTGCTAAAAATAAACGATTTTACGCTTTACATGAATTTTCAGGGTAAAAATAACGTTTTGTCATGTTTTTTGAATTTTCACAAATGTATTTCCTTCGACCATTTTGTGAAAATACAATGTCTTTTCAAAAATATTTTCTTGAAATTGAAAATAGCATTGTTGATGCAAAAAAATGACTTTGGCAAAAATTTGCAAGCAACACTGGTGAGCCCTATTGATTGCTTGGAAACATAAGGGAGGGGGAGGGGGAGTTACCCATAAGTAACACTGGTGTGTGAACTTGATTTGTGCCCCAGTGGTGGGAGCTGTTTAAGGCATAAGAAATTTGGCTGCACTATGGTCTATGCTTATGCTTGATGGGAATCCACTGAAAGGTAATGATTGCTTACTTTGAAACTAAGTGACTGGGAATTAGACAGTCCAGAGGCCATTTGTGTAAAGTAAGAAAGTTTAGAATTCCATTCAGGAGATGCAGGGCTGTGGCAAGGAAGCATACCTCTAAAACTGTACCCTTATGGTGGTTCATGTGACACTAGAGAGGACACAACAGGCCAGATAATAACTTACTGTATGTATTTCTTTAAAAGTTGATCTTAAAAAAGGCCTACAAAAACTGTGCTATTTTTGTGTGGTTTTGGAAGCACGCCTTTTTGGTCATATTCATATTTCTGATATAAATTCAAGTCAATTTTGTTAAAAAAATGCTTAAATATTCCATCACAAATAAGGGATACCTACTTTTCCATCAATTCCATTAATACATTTATGTCTATAGGCAAATGAAGATATCGCTAGATTTGGGGAGTTTATATAACCTGCTACAAAACTTTTTGAAGAGACTGTTTGATATCCTTGAGATAATCTTGCCCAAGTGTGGTGTATTCTTCACCCATCCCATCCCTTTATGTAGAGTAGGGTGCAGTGAGGACGTATAAAAGGCATATGAATTATGGAAATGTCTTTCCATGAAGTACCGTATATACTCGCAAGCAAGCCGAATTTTGGACCCACAAAAAGTGGGTCAAAAGTTGGGAGGTCGGCTTGCTTGCGAGTGATGTGCCTGAGGATCGCCCCCCCCCCCCCCCCCGCTCCCCCGGCCCTCTCCCACCCGCTCACCCCGCGGCTGCTGCTATTACCTTAGCTCTGCGGCTTCCTATTCCCCTGTCCTGCTCTTAATTAAACAGCAACTCGCCCCACAGTGGCTGCTGCGTGATGACAGAGGAAGTGCAGAGAGAGGTTCCCATAGTAACCAGGAAGCCGCTCTCTGCGACTTCCTCCGTCATCACGCAGCAGCCACCGTATACTAGCTATCCTGGGCACTTTACTAACTATACTAAGGGAACTATCTTCCCATACTGGGCACTATACTAGCTATACTGGGACACACTGGGGGGGATCATGCGGTCAGCATTTCCTACCCCCGGCTTATATGAGGGTCAATCATTTTTTCCTGGTTTTCCAGGCAAAAGTTGGGGGGTCGGCTTATATGCGGGTCGGCTTGCTTGCGAGTATATACGGTATGTTCACTGAACTTCGGTAAGCAGAATGACATGCGTAATGTCTTACCGCATGATGAGTAGGACGTAATGCAATACAATACATGCAAAGTGTTATGCGCTCATAATGCAGTAAGACTTTTTGCATTTTATTCTGCTTACTGCAATCTAGTGAATATTAGTGTTGCTCACACATTTTCGCCAAAGTGGTTTTGTAATTGAAAATGGCATTTTTGTTTTCAAGAAAATTGGGCAATATGGTGAAAATTCATGAAAATGCGATCAAATAGTTATTTTTACTGCAAAAAAAAATGTTTATTTTAGCGCAAAAAATGTGGCGCGAACATTCGCTAAATATGCAAAAAAAATAAAAACTTAATACAAAATGATTTTCATTGGCATTTTCGCTCCAAAGTTGAATTTAACATTAAATATGTGAAAATTAGTGTGGAAACAATATCGGTATTTTCGCTCATCACTGGCGAATATACCCCCATGACAATACCTGACATACTGAAACAAGCCTTAGATGATGATTCCCAAGCCTAACGGCCCATCCACCTTTGGTAGATCACTCCAGAATTGTGAAGACTCTGAAGTCAACCTACACTTTTAGGCGAAGGGACACTCTTTTCAGAATGGTAAAGTTTGTATTTTAAATAAAAAAGAAAATTTTCTTACAAAGGGGTAAAAGGGGCCATTTCGTTCCATCTGGAATGACCAATCCTAAACAAAGAAGCAAGCCTGTGTGTAAGGATACCTGGCTCAGTTACCACAAGCATCTTCTCTATGTGGACTTATGGTCATCTACGGCACATCTTCGGGTAATTTATCCATCGCTCCATTTTGGATGCTGGGGATTGCATTTTCTTAATTGAAAGTAATCTCTTGATCTATTCATTGGTTATCCTGAACTGAACAGCACTGCTGTAAACAACCGATATTCACTGCCATTCTTTCTAGAGCTCTTTCAGTATCTACAGACGGCAAAAGTATAAATTATACTTCAAAGGACTTCACAATTTACTCAGAATATACACGGGTGACCAATAGAAAACAGCTTTTCACACCGATTATAGATATTATGATTATACCGTTATGCTATTTGGCTCATTCAATACCACTTTCCAACGACTTGTGAATTATATCTTCCGAGACTTCATCCACCAGTTCCTAGTACTTTACGTAGATGATATTTTAATTCTTATAGTTCCCTCGAAGATCTGCATGTCTGCTCTGTTTGCCGCGCAGAGGACTAAAATGAAAATCGGCACTTAGCCGGGGCCTCCTCCAGCTCCCCTGCATTCTCCAGGCCCCCTCCGTGGTCCCACTGGCGGCCCCGTTAGTGCACCGACTTTGGCCGAAGCCGTACGCAACCATGCATGCGCTACCTAGCCACGCTTCCGGCTCTATCAAGCACATGCCACCGTAATCCTCTTGCAGATGCGCAGTTCTTGAAAGACAGAACTGCACACACGCAGGAGGCTTGTGGTGATGTGTGCATGATCGAGCCTTTAGCGTGGCCTGGCCGCGCATGCGCAGTTGCACACAACTTCAGCCAAAGTCACCGCACTAACACCGCGTCTGCCAGCGGGACCACGGAGGGAACCCGGAAGACGCAGAGGAACCCCGCAGGCTATGGGGGGCTGGAGGAAGCTCCAGGTAAGTGCCATTTTTTTTTATTTTAGTCCGCTACTCGGGGGTCCCTTTAAATGTCACATTTTGTGATAGTTTTCCAGGGTTTTACAGCTGAGGTTAATTCAGACATTTGTTTGGGATAAAATTGTCCTGCTTCCTCCTTTTCATGGGACTAAGGAGGATTCCCATTGGTCTGTTAAGGAATCAATGGGGAGCCCAAGCAGCACTTTCAAAAATGCTCTGCCAAGAATTTGCTATGCTTTTGTATTACATGCAAGCTCTAGTTTATTGGCTAATTTAAAAGAAAAACAATAAGCTTTTCAACTTGTAATCCTTCAGTCTCTGTTCTTGATGACTGACAACATATAACGTACACTCAGAAGGAGATTATGAGATTTATTTTTGCAAATATAAGTATCATCCAGATACATTAATTGTAAGGGATCTTGCAAGGATTGTGAGGTTTTTATGGCAAATAGGTAAGACCATTGGGCTACATAGTGTCATACTGAGTTTTTTTTACAGATACTATCCTGTTCACTGTTTGCTGCTGGAGCCTGGAAACAGTTAACTGTTTGTTACTGAATGTGTGGGTGGTGGTGGGGGGGGGATCACAGCGATTCCCAGGGGGGCCAGTGTCCCAGCATGCCCCAGTGTAGCGTCGCTACCCGTGTATGTGTGTGTGTGTGTGTGTGTGTGTGTGTGTGTGTGTGTGTGTGTGTGTGTGTGTGTGTGTGTGTGTGTGTGTGTGTGTGTGTGTGTGAGTTTCTAGGAACTTCTTGTCACACAGGTCAACACGATCAATGGATATGATTATTATTAAGATTATTATTGTGTATTTATATACCTCTGGCATTTTCTGCAAAGCTTTACAGAGTCTGCAATTATGTCACTTAGTGTCTCTCAGAGGAGCTCACAATCTAAGAGACACTAGAGTGCTGTCCACTACATCACTGTTCCACCCACGCACTTGTGGCATCTTAACTGTTTAGATCCAGGAGCAAATGTTAACATCAAAAACAGGTTAGTGAGAACTGATCTCTCTAGTCCTCCTTTGCAATTCCTAAAATTTTTCAGCAGCAGCAGGTGAGACACAGAAGCAAAACAGAGAATTCTGTTAATAGTAGCCCAGCCTGCTCATTATTGTATATAAGAGTCCAGTTTATTTTCACACACTGCATTATCTGTGTTCAGCTGCGCCTCAAGATCCACTCCTGTCAGAACTAAAGGTGGCCATACATCTATCGGGATTGATGCCAGATCGACCATCCGGTTTGATAATTCTATTGAATCTGCTGAAAATCAGCATGTCCAATCCACGATTTGGCCAATTTCGAGATGAAATTGGCTGAATTTATTGATCAAGCATGCAGGGAAATCTCGGCCCGACCAGGTGCGCGGCAGTAACAGCATGCAATATCACTATGAACAAGATGAAACCTCTGGCTGCTGTCCCCCCAAATGCAAATGTGCCCCCGGTGCCCATGCATTCAAATCTCACCTGCTCCAGCTGCCGCCAGTCTCGTTTGCTGCTTTCTGCCACCTGGCACATGTGTGTAAAGTCTCACACTTGCCACATGCTATACGGGTCAACCACGTGGTGGCTGCTTGTAACAGCAGTGCTCATGGGGTAGCAGCAGATGAGACTGCAGCAGCTAGAGCAGGTGAGATTTGAATGCATGGGCACCAGAGGGCACACAAACATTTGGGGGGACAGCGGCCAGGGGGCAAGAGGCATCACAAGGACAATTCCCGATAATTTTCATGCTGAAATTGATTGGGAATTGGCCTGTGGTGTATGGGCAGCCAACAGATCTCTCTCTAATCCAATTCAATCAAAGAGAGATTTGTCTCTTAGTCAATTTACCTGTACATTGCTAGATGTTTGGGTACCTTAAAGGTAGCCATACATCAAGTGACTTGGATGAAAATTGGTTGCATTGTCGATCGCGCATGCTTCAAGATGTTGGGCCGACTTGCTTGATCGGGTGCGCAGTGGGAACGGCATGTAATTTCAAGACAATCGATGAACGCAGCGAAGCCCCTGGCACGGCCCCCGTAATGATAAGTGTCCGCCCAGGGCCCAGTGCAAGGTATACATTACCTGTCCGTGGCCTCTGCTTGTCCCTCTGCTAGCTCTGAACACACTCCGATCTACATACATGCAAGCCCCACATGGTTTCCTAGTAAGGGCGCGCATGTGACGTCAGACATCACATACTCACGCCCTTACTAGGAAACCATACGGGCATGCCTGTATGGAGCAAATAGTGCTCTCGGAGCAAGCGGAGGTGGACAGGTAATGTATACCTTGCACTGGGCACCGGGGGGGACATTTATAATTAGGGGGACAGTGTTGGGTGGCGAGGAGGTCGGATGCGGCATTAAAAGGCCGATTCTGGATCGATTTCAGCATGAAATTGATCAGGAATCAGTCTGTGGTGTATGGGCAGCTGACAGCACTCTCTCTTATCAGATTCGATCAGAGAGAGATTTGTCTCTTGGCTGAATCTAGATGTATGGCTACCTTAACTTTTCTTCAAAGGAGTCTAATGCTCCTTTTGCAATCTAGGGCCAGTTTGAGGGAAGCCAGTTAACCTGCCAGACAGTATGTTTCTGGGGAAGCAGGAAATTTGGGCGCATGAGGCAAGTGGACAAAAAGGGTGCCGCCATTCACTCCCATAATAAATATCGTTTGATGGGCATCGAACAGCAAAAAAGGGAGGCCGGAGATTATTAATGTTTTCAAACAGCGCCCAGAGATTATTAACGTTTACAAACTGTGCTTGTAAGATTATTTAAGTTTACAAAATGCGCCTGTGATGAATAACATTTACAAAAATACTAAACATATTTATCTTATTTAACTAAAACATTGTTTAAAATGTTATCCCTTCCTGTTTGTAAAACATTATTATTCACATAATAAAGCGGTCAGTAAGTAAATTGTAATATATTTTTTATAGTCACTATTTGTAAAACATTATTATCCACACAATAAAGCGATCATTAAGGGGGGTTTTAGTGTTAGGGAGCACCAGGGGGTATATAGGGTTAGGCACCACTAGGGGGCTTTTAGGGTTAGGCACCACCAGGGAGGTCTTAGGGTTAGGCTCCACCAGTTGGGTCTTAGGGTTAGGCACCACCAGGGGAGATTTAAGGTTAGACACCACCAGAGGAGATTTAGGTTTAGGCATCAACAGGGGTTTCTTAGGGTTAGGCACCACCAGGGGGGTCTTAGGATTAGGCACCACAAGGGGGTCTTAGGGTTAGGCACCACCAGGGGGTCTTAGGGTTGGGCACCACCAGGGGGGTCTTAGGGTTAGTCACCACAGGGATTTAGGGTTAGGCACCACCAGGTGGGGTCTTAGGGTTAGGCACAACCAGGGGGGTCTAAGCATTAGGGAAAAGTACAGGGAGGGTTCTGTGAGAGTGTAGGGTTAGGTTTAGTTGTAGTAAAATGGTAGTAATATTTAATGTTTTACAACAGTTATTACGAACGTACTTATATATTTTTTTCATGGTTAGATCTATATTTTCAGATTTTATTACATGAAGAAACGGTAAATGAAGGTTATCCACAATGTTATACAATTAAAACGATTATACATATATTATAGTTTTTTTAACAAACGTAATTATAAGTTTCACCTTTAAAAGAGGGAAGATTATCGTTTTCACAATTTGCGATTTCATACACATTATTAAATGTTTTTTAATTTGTAAAACATTATTCTAAAGGAAATGCAACACTATATTTTTATAAACGCTATTACCGTTTATCGTTTACACCACACGCCCTTTTTTCCCGACGCCCTTTTTGCATGGACGCTGTTTCTGGGATATGGTAGGAAACTGGAGTGGCCAAAGGAAACCCATTCAAATGCAGCAAAAACATACAAACTTCAAGCAAATAATGTCCGGGCTGGGATTTGAACCTAGGAGGACCCGTTGCTGCAAGGAAAGAAAGCTAACCACTTACCCACAGAACTACTGCATTGTGTTTTTTATCAAAACATGTTTGTAGAAATACAAGTAAATGTAACACTGAAAATAATAAAACAGATGTGACACTGATGCCACCAGGTATTTCAAGATATGAAGAGGTTCTATGTCCTTTACGCTCACCTGAAATTCCATTCCATGCTTTATGAAAAATTCTTTCATAGTGGATAGACTGTTTTTGAATTGATTTTTTGTGTCCAGTCCTCTTGTATTATATAGAAGCCTACTGCAATGTTAAGTGTTTCTTTCACTTTGATTTCTTTACTGTTGGATACTTGTAATAATGCTTTTAAAAGTGACTCCTATCTTTTATTTATATAGCGGTTACTTCACTGTAGGCATAAAAGATGTCTCTCAGATTAAACAATGATATGGCTTCTTTGTAACATCTCACCTCACACAACCCAGTTTTCTCTGAATACAGAAAAGCACGCTTTTCCTTCAAAATCAGTTCTTCAACAATAATGTGACCTTTTGGGCTTTTTTTTCCTTGTGACTATTGGCAAAAGATGTGTAGTTCTTGTACAGTTGTTATAACAGACAATGAAAACACTTCTTTGGGGAGAAGGTTGTGGTGGTGGTGGGAGAATAAGGTCCATCTTTTCCTTCTAAAACAAGGTCCCCATTCCTGTCTTCCCTAAATAACAACCCTTTATCCCCCACCTGTCACCATCTCCTTCATTGCAAAGTAGCACAGTAGCCCCTACCCAGTAGGGAAGCAGGAGATTTAAGCACCTGTTAGTGACAAAAATTTTGGGTGGCGCCACATGGTTCCATTAAATGTATTGGCAAGGAAGGGAAATTTGGGCGGTTGCGGCATCCGATAAATATCAGGATTCAGGGCCATAGAGGCCCCCCAGATTTCCCTTCCTTGTTGAAAAATATAATGGAACCCTATGGCAACACCAACATTTTCTTCACTAACGGAGGAAGGGGTTGGTTTAGGCATTAGGAAGGGGTTTTGTGCAGGTGGGAGTGGTTAAGGAAGGGTATTTGTGCAGGGGGAATGGCTAGGGTTAGGTGTCAGGAAGGGTATTTGTGCAAGGGGTTGGTTAGGGTTAGGTGTTAAGAAGCTCGCTTGTGGGGGGGCGAGCAGTTAGGGTTAGGCATCAGGAAGTATGTTTGTGTCGGGGCAGTTAGGGTTAGGTGTCATGGGGAGGGTTCTGTGTGGGAATAGGGGTAGGTTTAGCTATAGTAAAATATCAGTATTAAATACCAATATTTTACTATAGGGATTACTGGGTGGACTGGGCGCCCAAATTTCCTAAGCACCTTTTTATGATGTATGCGGCCAGTAGTGGACTATTGTATCTTCCCTAAGGTCTGGCTCAGATAAACCTGTGAACAGAGAGCTCATGTAAATGTTACCGGGAATTACACAAGCTATGTATCAATCATTTTGTGGTTTGCATAACTTGCGTCATACACACAACGTGTACATTGCTTGTGTTATGTGTTTTACAAGGATGTGTTGCACAAGCCATCCTTGGTAACATTTACTGCATACATACATTTTACCGCCCATTAGTGAATACACCTACATATCATTGACCGAAATACATTTTGCTCCCACACGATCCATGCAACATAATTAGTGAGAAGGTGAATTTGATAAAAATCAAATTTACATTGAAACTGGCAGATTTGCTTGGACAATATTTTTGAAAATCTGCGAATTTTACCAATCTTGGGGGCGTTGGCTATGTCCAATTTTTACATGCAATGGCGTGTTCCCAGGTATACTTGCAAGGAAAGGGACCATGTAGAGACTGACTTTTGCCACCAATATGAGTTAGGATAAACTAGGACTCTCCTTTATAAAGAGGAGAGTGGGAGAGTTTTCTCTTTCTATTTCCTGCTTTCACTCTTGCTGTAGAAAGAGAGAGACACACATGGAGAGTTGTACTAGACTGACAGGTTCACTGAGTGATGGCCCGTACTCACGGGCTGCAGAAGTGGCCTGTCGCCAGCACACGTGAGCGTGCTAGCGACAGGCCGGCGACAGCTTCTCTCCAGGTCCCTCCGCGTACACACGCGGAAGAGGGACCAGCGGCGAGACGGAAGCTGTCGCCGACGTTCCTCCTCCCCCCGCCGGAAGCTTCATTCACCTCTATGGAGGTTGCTGTCGCTAGTCCGCGTACTCACGCGGACTAGCGACAGTTGCGGCGGAGGTGCGGCGGCGACTGTTGCCATGCGATTGAAACTTTCAATCGCATGGCGACAAGAGCGGCGGGCGACAGTTCGGGGTGCGCGCGCGTGCGACGGCCCATACTCACGGGCGACCTGTCGCCGCAACACGCGCGCGCCGCGTGTTGAGGCGACAAAAGTCCCTCGTGAGTATGGGCCATAAATATCGACAGTAGTACTGTCCTCACACATGTTCTTGACTACTTGTCTGCTATATACTCCTTCATGTCCTCTCTCTTTTCTTAAAGCGTAATATGTGTAAAACAGAATTACCTGTAATTATTTTTTAACCGTTTCTGTCCACCTCTCTGCCTGAAACAAGAATAAATGTTAATAACACTCCCATAACTTCAGTTCCCAAAGCACAGTGCTTAGGGGTAATATTCTTCTTCTTCTATTTATTCCTGACATTCACTCCCTAACCAGCTACTGTCATCTCCAACTCAAAAACATATCTCACATCTGACCTTTTGTTCACTCAAGACACAACTAAAATGTTAAAAATATCTTATAATATCTCATCTGGACTATTGTAACATAATACCTTGTGGACCAACTATCAGACTGCTTCCACTCCAATCTGTCCTGAACTCAGCTGCTCGTCTTATTCATCTTTCCTACCGCTCTTCCTCTGCTGCTCCTCTCTATCAAGCTCTTCATTGGCTACCGATTAACTAGAGGATCCAGTTCAAACTCTTAACCTTAAAGGGATCTTAACAGCTCCTGCTTTCAAATAGCTGAAAGGGCTGCCATGTCTGAGAAGCTCAACCCCCTGCTACCTTTTCACTGTCATTATCCAGCCTAGGTGTGGAATTCTGCAAGTGTGACTAATGTTTTCTGTTTGAAGTACAGTGGGGAAGACTCAGGGTTTGTTTGAGGGTAATTAAGTCTAATTAGGTGACTTCTTATCTACCTTCCATCATCTCTTGCTCCTCCATCCTTGCCCTTGCAGACGGAGGAGGTAGAAAGATACTGTCTATTTTAACCCTTACATGTAAAAGATGAGGTAAAATGAAAGTTTTTTTTTTAATAATAAACCACATTTTTAGAATGCATTTTTAATTTGCTATAGAGCTGCCCTGGGAGTTAAAAATTATGCTCGGCTTCCTTTAACCTACAAAGCTCTCCAAAATATCTCTTCCCTGGACATCTTCTCACTAGTTTCCACATTCCAACCCAATTGCAATCTCAGATCTGCACATGACCTTTTTTTCCTCCTCTAGAACTACCTCCTTGCATTCACACACACAAGATTTTGCATGTCTTCACCCCTCCCACAGCACATCCGTCACTCTCCAACCTTTGTTACCTTATTATTATTATTATTATTTAGTATTTATATAGCGTTGACATATTACGCAGCGCTGTACAGTGTATATATATATATATATCTTGTCACTAACTGTCCCTCAAAGGAGTTACCTTCAAACTCTCTCTCAAAACTCAGTTTTTCCGACAAGCATGCACTCTACCTTAGGCTACTTCCTCTCTGTCCTTTGTCCTAAGGCCAAGTTGCACTTCTACTAGATCTCTTAAAACACACTACCTCTAGGTATGAACATTGTATACGAGTATCCCACCTCTTGTTTCCCCCTATTCCTTTAGATTGTTAGCTCACAAGGGCAGGGCTCTCTCCCCCTTTTGTGTCTTGGAATTCATTATACGTTTAATTCATCATGTTACTTTTGTCATTGTCATTATCAATTCTGTATTTTGTCACCAATTATGTATTTTGTATATTGTGTACACCATTTATCTGTATTATGATGTAAACCATGTTTGTTTCTTAAATTCTACAACACCACGGAATATGCTGGCGCTATACAAACCAATAACAATAATTTGTTTTGTGGTTGTGCACACTACGCAGGTAGAGGCAGTCTGCCACTGCCCTTGTTGATAAATCACTCCATGGATATGCGTTCTTTTTTATTATTATAAATAAAGTAGGTATGGTGATATTGTGCACATTCACACATAAGTGTGTATTACTGCTGTTATTGTAAAGATTGATATTGTGCACATTTGCTAACAATTGTGTGATTTTACTGTTACCTTAGTGGTTGATGTTTTCTGCAAATGCACAGGACGACATTTGCGTATGTTCCTTAAAGTGGATCCGAGGTGAACTTTTACACATTGCATAATTGTGTTCCTTTCCCATTGTTTATAGGGCATTCCTCAAGCCAAATACTTTTTTGTTTTTGTTTTAATACTCTAATTCCCTATAGACTAAAAAGCCATGCCCACAGGTTTTCAGAGAGCCTTGACAGTAGCAAGGGCTTATGGGAACTCAGTCTGGGCAGGAGGAGGGGGAGGTGTTACTAGCCATTGATTTCAGAGGCAGAGAGGAGGAGGGAGGAGGAGAGGGGATTAGGCTGATGGCTCAAGATACAGATAAGCCTGCCTCTGTGTAATGTATACAAACTACATGGCTGCTGTCATTGTATCACAGGAATAAATAATCATATTCTATTAAAACTGTTTGCATCTAGATTTGCTATGTAAACCATCTAAACTTTAGATAAGATATATAGACAAGTTACTTGTTATAGTTAGTTTTTCATCTCGGATCCGCTTTAAGTGTATTCATAAATATAAGTTCAGTTTCATCTTTCTCACACATATTTTCATAAGCCCAAGTGGAATAAAACTCTGACATAACATTCAATAAAAATGTGTTTTCCTAGTTTTTATTACCCATACAGTAATCATATTTACTTTTGTGCACAAGTAATATTGCCTCCTTACAAATTACAGTAAAACCCCTGCTATCCAGAACTCAGTTAACCAGGATTCTCAAGCAGCCATAAAAAAAATCTGGCCTTGCAGGATGCATACATCTACTTTTACACCTCTTAATACAGTAATAAACTTCTGTTACATTAAGTTAAAGAGAAACTTCAGCCTAAACAAACATACTCATTAAAGTTACATTAGTTATGTTATTAAAATAGATAGGTAATATGATCTCTTACCCACCCTGTTTTAAAAGAACAGGCAAATGTTTATGATTTTATGAGGACAGCCATCTCTTTGGTTGAAAGGAGGTGACAGGGAGCATGAGACACAGTTCCAACTGTCCTGTGTCCTGATCACCCTTCCCAGTTGCTAAGCAACGAGAACAACAACATCAGAAATCCCATCATATTTTGCACAGCATCAGGGGGAAAATGCCCGGGCAGTTTTCTTTGATGGGGCAGAACTTAGCTTCTGTGCAGCTAAAAATGAGGCTTGGGTAAGAAAAACAAAGTTCTGATGCTGTGAAACTGTTAAAGAAACACCAAGCCTTTTCAGTGCTGCTGAGTTGTCTGGAGGTTCACTTTAAGTGTATTCATAAATGTAAGTTCAGTTTCATTTTTTTTCACACATATTTTCATAAGCCCCAAGTGGAATAAAACTGACATAACATTCAATAAAAATGTTTTATCCTACTTTTTATTACCCATACACTTATCATATTTAATTTTGCGCACAAGTAATATTGCCTAATTACAAATTACAGTAAAACCCCTGTTATCCAGAACTCAGTTAACCAGGATTCTCAAGCAGCCAGAAAAAAAAAGCTGGCCTTGCAGGATGCATACATCTACATTTAAACCTCAATACAGTAATAAACCTCTGTTACATTAAGTTAAGTCTGTCCTTCATCCTAATTTGTTTTTAATTACTGCATTTAAACATTAATACTGAGTTTATGGTAAGTATACAGTGTGGAGAATAGTACTGTTTTTTTTTTTTTGTTTGTTTGTTTTAGCCAGGCCTATTATTAACATTGACTCTCAAGCAACCAGAATCTGCACTTATCCAGCATCAGCCAATACCAGTTGGTGCTGGTTAACGAGGGCTTTACTGTACAAGGTCCAAAAGTACAGTTTATTTGCTCTGAAAGCTGCCATTGCATTTTATTCATAGATTTTAATATATAAATACAGCATCTATCTAGTGGTAATTTATCATCTGTCTCTGCTTGTGAGCTCAGTACAGTTCCATGGCTGGCTGTAACTAATTGTAGCACCTAGGGAATGTAAACGAAAGATAATGTTATAACCTCATTGGATACGAATTATACGCTAGAGGAGCTTTCAACTGCAGAACAAAGTGCTGCATTTAACTGTTTGAATGCTGTTCTGCTACAATTTCTTTTCTGCTAGTAGGTTTAAGGCTGTAAGTAATCTTTTAGAGCAAAGAAAAAATGCTGAGTTTCAGACCACTTTAACCACTTCACCACTAAGGGGTTTTACCCCCTGAGCACCAGAGCAATTTTCACCTTTCAGCACTCCTTCCATTCATTCGTCTATAACTTTATTATTACTTATCGCAATGAAATGAACTATATCTTGTTTTTTTCGCCACCAATTAGGCTTTCTTTAGGTGGGACATTATGCCAAGAATTATTTTTTTCTAAATGTGTTTTAATGGGAAAATAGGAAAAATGTGGGGAAAAAAATAATTATTTTTCAGTTTTCGGCCATTATAGTTTTTAAATAATGCATGCTACTGTAATTAAAACCCATGAAACGTATTTGCCCTTTTGTCCCGGTTATAAAACCATTTAAATTATGTCCCTATCACAATGTTTGGCGCCAATATTTTATTTGGAAATAAAGGTGCATTTTTTTCAGTTTTCCGTCCATCCCTAATTACAAGCCCATAGTTTATAAAGTAACAGTGTTATACCCTCTTGACATAAATATTTAAAAAGTTCAGTCCCTAAGGTAACTATTTATGTATTTTTTTTAATTGTAAATTTTTTTTTTTTTTTTTTAATTACAAAAAAAAAAAAAATGGGGAGTGTGGGAGGTAATGAGTTAATTTTATGTGTAAAAGTCATTTATTTGTATGTGAAAAATGTGTAGGGTGTAGTTTACTATTTGGCCACAAGATGGCCACAGTAACTTTTTGTTTTAATGCGACCTCCAAGCTTCCTTCCGGAAGCTTGGAGGAAGAATAAGGAGGCTGGACACGTGAGTTTTTTCTCACAATGATCGCGCTGCCCATAGGAGAGCAGCTGATCATTGCGGGGCTTAGATCAACGAACGGGAATGGATTTTCCCGTTCATTGATCTCTGGGCGAGCGGGCGGCAGCGTGTTTACTAGCGGCGGGCGGCGTGTTTACGAGCGGGAGCGCGGGCAGCGTCGGGAACGCGGAAAGTACGTGTTTCTCCGTCCCTGGTTTTTAAAGGATGGAAAAAGGGGCGGAGAAATACGTACGCGCGGGGGTAAAGTGGTTAATCATGCAACTAGAAGAGAAAGAGTGTAGAATTTCAGCAAGATGGTGCACACCATTCCTGAACAGCTCAGCAAGCATTGTCTTACAATATACAGTAGACCTCTCTATGCCTGTGCAATGGTTGCACACCACAGACAGTATTGTGGAATCTCCTTCCCAACTATTGTTGACAAAGAGTTCAAGGTTCAAGAGAGTTTTTCTTCTAAAGCAACATTACAGTGGGATGCAAAAGTTTTGGCAACTTTGTTAATCGTCATGATTTTCCTGTATAAATCGCTGGTTGTTTCGATAAAAAATGTCAGTTAAATATATCATATACTGTAGAAGACACACACCGTGATATTTGAGAAGTGAAATTAAGTTTATTGGATTTGCAGAAAGTGCGCAATAATTGTTTAAACAAAATTAGGTAGGTGCATAAATTTGGGCACCACAAAAAATAAATGAAACCAATATTTAGTAGATCCTCCTTTTGCAGAAATTACAGCCTCTAAATGCTTCCTGTAGGTTCCAATCAGTTCACAGCACCTTATTCCAAAATGAAGCTGGCTTGTCCAAATGTGCTTTATCATACCTCAAGCGGCTCTGTTTGTGGTGCGGGCAGAGAAAAGGCTTCCTCTGCATCACTCTCACATACAGCATCTCCTTGTGTAAAGTGCGCCAAATGGTTGAACTATGCACAGTGACTCCATCAGCAAGATTACCAGTATGTTGTAGATCTTTGGTGCTGGTCTGTGGGGTGACTCTGACACCATTCGTTGCTTCTGTCTATCCGACATTTTTCTTGGCCTGCCACTTTAAGCCTGTGGTCTACCATTTCCTCAATATGTTCCTAACTGTGGAAACAGACAGCTGAAATCTCTGAGACAGCTTTCTGTATCCAGAAAAAAACACATAAAACCGGGCACATCGCCTCTAGTTAGTACATTTAAATAAGTAATTTAGGGAAAGGGAGGTGCTAAAGGGGGTGTAGCCAGAAAAATAGCAAAAATCAGTAACCCTTTGCACACTCGCACACATCATACCAATCGCACAAGGGAGCTAACGTAATGCATCCATGCGCACAATGCACATACACCAGCATAGGCTGTGTGCATGCTGACAAAAACACAAACAGGGGAAGGAGGGAGTGCACTAGATTAAAACCCTGGCCACAAGGGTCTATAACAAGAAAAAAACACATAAATCCAGGCACATCACCTCTAGTTTGGACATTTAAATAAGTAATTTAAGGAAAGGGAGGTGCTAAAGGGGGTGTGGCCAGAAAAATAGCAAAAATCTATTAACCCTTCGCATGCTCGCATGCAAATGTTCAAACAAATGCATTCACAGATTCACTTATCCAGGCACCACTGTTATCACTACAGATAAATTAAAAGAGCGTGCAAAGGGTTACTGATTTTAGCTTTCTGTATCCTTCCCCTAAACCATGATGGTGAACAATCTTTGTCTTCAGGTTGTTTGAGAGTTGTTTTAAGACCCCTATGTTGCTACTCTTCAGAGGAAATTAAAAGAGGAGGGAAACTTACAATTGACCCTCTAAAATACTCTTTCTCATAACTGATTCACCTGTATATGTAGGTCAGGGGTCACTGAGCTTACCAAGCCAATTTGAGTTCCAATAATTAGTTCTAAAGGTTTTGGAATCAATAAAATGACAACAGTGCCCAAATTTATGCACCTGCCTAATTTTATTTAAACAATTATTGTGCACTTTCTGTAAATCCAAGAAACTTCATTTCACTTCTCAAATATCACTGTGTGTGTCTCCTATATGATATATTTAACTGACATGTTTTTATTGTAACAACCAACGATTTATACAGGAAAATCATGATAATTAACAAGGTTGCCCAAACTTTTGCATCCCACTGTATTTGTAAATTCACTGATAATGTAATACCGCAATTAAATTGTTATTTACCGTTTTTGTTATGTTATTGTTATTGAACGTTGTGCCTAAATTGTTATTTAGCGTTATTATTATTAATATTGTTATTTAATGTAGCACCTAAATAAGCGAGTACATTTGAAATTTGGCGCCGGTAGACTTGGACGCAGGATACAGCCGGTATATGGCTGATCCTGTTGCTGCACAAGTTCGGGCCGTTTTAATTACTATTCCCCCTCCAGGACGACATGGATAGTGGGGGAATGAAATAATTCGGCTTCCAGCGATTGCTGGAGGCCGAATTATTGTGTTTTTTGAGCAACCTCGGCTCCGTCCTCCGACGGAGCCGACATTACTCACTGAGCGCTGCAATAGGAGTGATTCCTATTGTTGTCTATGGAGGCGCCGGATGCGCCCAAAACTAGCAGTGCTGAAAAGCACTGCACCGAAATTAGCTTGGAACTTTTTTTTAATGTATGGGCCCTGCGCTCACGGTCGCTCTCCCTTTGCCAGGTGCAAAAGTATTGTGTCTGCTCAGAACCGTTCCGGCTATGGTAGTGCGACTGAAACTGGCGCAGCTACTCGTTCGCGCATGCGCAGAGGCTGGGTTGGCGGCTGCTACAGAGGGAAACCGCTGATAGCGGAGCTGCGGCAAGTGACACATATGCTTCCAGGGGCTGAAGGAAGTCCTAGATAAGTACTGTAAATCATTTGTTTTATTTTATTTTTTTAAAATAATGCCAGATGTATATAAAAAAATAAAAAAAAAAGGTATTGGGAGCATTTCACTTCATTTTGTTTGTGATTAGCACTGAGGAGGGAATGGGGCTAATTTTTTTTTTGAAGACTATTATGCATAACAGTACAGTGTACATATCACCTGATTTGTGTATAACGCTGATTACTAAAACTAGAAAGTCTTGTGCAGTTAAAAAACAAAAACAAAAAACAAAACCTGTTTCCAGTTCAGAAAATATTCTATAACGTAAATGGTATGTACAAGACTCGCATAGTTACATTGACCAGCAAAGACGATTTGTATTTTCATTGTTTTGCATTGTGCATTAATGTCAGATCCCAGCAGATTTTTTTATAATAGTCGGTACAAATTTGTCTGCCTTGATATCTGTTTTAATATAATTCACTTTCTATTATTTTCAGATTGCATCTAATAATAAGGTAAATATAAAAAACAATATTTCTCCTGTTTTATGGTATTCTCAAAGCTTGCAAAATTGCATGGTAGCAAGCCAAGCTAGTGTAACACCGCCCCCTACTGTGCGTATAGATTAGAGCATGCTCTTTTCCTCTTAATTATTAACGTTTAAGTGACTTAAATTCTAAATAGAAGCCCTTTGGCAGCTGTGTCTAAAAATTATACAATTAATTAAGTATGGATTTTTCAGTTACTAATTTAAGGTAGATATTCTCAATAGTTCTGTGAATGAATTTAATATATTTTAAGGTTGTATTATTATTGTTAGGCTTTACATGTTGAATGCTATACAGTTTACTGAAATGTTTCTTCTGAATAGAAAGCAGTGTTCTTCTGATTCCTAAAGTTGAGTCTAAATGTGTGAAACCATTTTGTCTTTCTTACGGCACACTGCGGTCACGTTTTTTGGTTTGCAATTTAAGCCCATGATTTTTTGTTTTGGTAATGCTTTTTCTGTGCACTTGTGGTATGTTAAGCCAAATACTCACCTGCCAATGCAGGAAGATGGATCCCAGCGACGTCCTCCAATGACGCGTTCCCCCATTCATCATTCAATCCTGCTGCAGGAACATGCGACAGGCACGAATGAGAGTTCAAATGATCGCAGCACTTTGTCGTTGGGAAACTTAAAGATCCGTCTGCTGTGATGGTCGTTATCACCGCGGATCATCAAACATTGTTCGCTGAGCCTGGCGTCTGTACCCAACACTGCAGGCATTTTTTTTATTTTTTAAGCACAGGCAATTTTTCAAAATCGCCATGAAAGCGCTTACACCATGATTCTCTATAAGATAGTTCATATCTAAGTGGTTCGTTTCTGATCCGTTTAGATAAGCGTTGCTTGAGCCATTTTTGAGGCGACTCCGTCTCATGGAAGGTATGGGAAAAATGCAAAACGCTCACAAAACCGCTATGCGTTTGCATTTTTAAGAATAAATACATAGTATTTATTCTTTTCTGGATCGAAGAGTTCACTTCCTGACTTGCGTCAGGGAGTGAATTACCGCTAACCACAAAAAAGAATCGTCAACCCAAGCACCGGGAATCTGAAACAAAAAACAAAATAAGCCCACCAAAGACGGACACGCGAGCGGAACGCAATGTGAACAAGGCCATATAGTTACCTTACATTTATGTCATGCCCTTTTTAGACAGTTAATGACCATAGAGAAAAGATTTAGAGCTAGTCCACACTAGGTCCGGGAACGTATCCGTGGCTGCGTTTTTCAGCTCTGTCGAAAAACTAAGTCCCGGACACTAATGTTAAAAATAGCAGCCGTCCTCACCCAAGAAAAAAATGGATCCGTCTGCGTTTGCAGGGACCCATTTTCAAAACCTGAACGGAAGGTCCAGAATTGCTGCATTTTTACGGACCACGGATACACGGATGGGTAGTGAAAAGCAATGAGAAAATGCATCTCCATCTCCACAGGCAAAATAGCAACAAAAACTGATGAGAAAAGCCTGAACTTTATTATTGGCCTAAAAAATCCTCCCACTACCTTCCTAATGATAGAGACGTTTTATGTCCGTTTTTTGGGGTAAAAAACTGAACGGAAACTGATGCAAAACTGATTCACTTTGATCAGTTTGCAGTCTGGTGGTACTTCCCCTGATCTTCCCCTGATCCCGGACTGCAGTGTCCGTCCTGCAACCGTGCCTAGTGTGGACCTAGCCTTATTTTCCAGCGCTGCATAATATGTTGGCGCTTTATAAATACAATAAATAATAATAATTTGTATTGATATAAATGGAGCACCTTTTTAAAGCAGACATGAAATCAGAGCTTCCTCTCTGCGCTAAAAGATACACAACAGCATAATAACCTTTAAACAAACAAAAATGTCTTTGTTACAGCTGATATAAAACCTAAAATAAATGTGCAGTTCTTCTTCCTGAAAGCAGACATACTGTTAACATCCATTGCTTTCAAATGAGCTTATCTGCCATCTCTGCCATGGCAGTCATGTGACACAGGGGAGTGGTCAAATTACAATTTGTTAGACACAAATGAGGGGGAATTCAACTGGCTAAACTCTCTAAATACATACAGGGTGCATTTCTTTCTGTTTTCCTGTCCTGTGCAAGAGTTCAGGTCCATATTAATGGGTGCCGTTATTACATGTTTCAGATCATTTTTCATCTTCTCTTTAAAATAATATTTCAGCGCTTTGCAAAAAAAACAAAAAAGACAAAAGCACAAAAAAATAGATTAAAAAGTACTATTGAAATTATTTTGAGTATTTTCTGGCTAGCTGGTTGTTTAAAAGACATTTACAGTATATTCTGGCGTATAAGATGGCCGACCGTATAAAACAACCCCCCAACGTTTCCAGTTAAAATATAGAGTTTGGAATATACTCGCCGCATAAAACTAGCCCTCTTTCCAACGCGCACCAAATAAAAATTTAAAAAAATCATATACTGGTGCTATGTATGAACAGATAGTGGTTCTGTACTGTATGCTGTACCCAGTATATAACAGTATATAGGTGATTGACTGGTTGGATTGGTCAACTCTCCCTCTCCCTAAGTGGATTGATCAGCTCTCTTTGTCTACCTGTTTATCAGAGGGGTATGGAAGAATAGATTGTGCTGTGCTCATAAAACATGCCTCCTTCACCCTTCTGGCTCGCACTTGTATCCTATTTACCTCCATCTCCGCCTCTCAGATCTCGCACATGTGCACCTGCGCCGTCTCACGCCGGAGCTGTATTCATCTATGGGCTGCTGCTAACATGTGCCCCCCACGTTGGAGCGGTGTGAAATTGTATTACCAGGCATTTGCAGAGTCATCCTCACTCTAGGATTCATCTTCGCCTCGTCGGTCCGCTCGGGGTCTCTATGATCCCCTGCTGTGGTGCATAAAGTGTCACTAGAGGGCATCATACAGATGAGGCGGACAGATGAGGTGAAGATGAATCCTGGAGTGAGGATGATTCTGCAAATGCCCGTTAATACAATTTCACACCGCTCTGATGTGGGGGGCACATGTTAGCAGCAGCCCGTAGATGAATACAGCGTACCGGCGGGGAACAGCTGAACACGTGGTTGAGGGGGGATACATGCCGCAGCTTTACACAGGTCCAGCGGTGGGGGGGGGCAACGTTCTGCTGATGAAACTGCACGCAGCTCGGGGGGGGGGGGGGGCGAAAGCACAGCCTAATGCAATGCACGCAGCTCCAGCAGGGAGGGAGGGGGCACAGCTGGACATGCCACACACACCTTTGGCAGCAGGGACACAGCTGGACATGCCACACACACCTTTGGCAGCAGGGACTCAGCTGGGCATGCCACACACACCATGCAGGGGGGATGCAAGTGATTGCATTTAAATATAAGGCTAAAAACAATCAAGCTTTACTGGAAAAACATACAAAGTCCATAGTACTGCTCTACAGAGCAGTGTGGTTTTGATGCTGTTAAGCTGTATGCTCCTTTTTGATTGGCCTGATGAAGCGGGATTGAGCCCGTGAAACGCGTTGCCTATTTTTACCGTGGAGTATAAATAAAATTGTTGTTTGACTGTTGATGCCACAGTCCTTCCTTTGTTTGCTTTGTCTGCATGGATGGGATAGGCCCACCACTGCCCCATCGGTTTTAAGCTCGTTTAAGTGACTTTTATTCTATTGGCGCCTCTGGAAAGCTTCTACATATTGCTAAGTCCACCCTTGGTGGAGGGTTGTACCCATCTTCTTCCCATCTACAGAGAGCGACTTTTAATCCTGAGTGGGGTCAGGTTAATCTCCCCACCTGCCTTCACAGTGGTTGCCTAATGGTAACCCTGGTTTGTGAGTATTAAATTGTTATATTACTCATTATTAATTATCATCTATACAATATCACACTATTGGGCTCTTGGTGTCCCCCCCTCCCTTTATCCATAGTACTGCTGTTTGCATGGTACATTTGCTGAACAATGCTAGACTTCCTGCAGACCTGTCACCTATTGGGTCACTCACTAGTAATGACCAGAGATGGATTAAGATGTAATGGGGCCTTAGGCAGGTAGTAGATGTGGGACTCCCTTGTAGTCTTTTTTGGAAAGCTGATGTGGAGAGAGGTCAGAGAATGTGGCTGATGGGCCCCTTGACACCCAATAGGCCCCAGATTGCCTTGTGGACGATCCATAGGAGGTCCTCAGTAGGTGCTGTGCTTCCTGCCCTCAGCTTATACTCGGGTCAATCATTTTCCCCTGTTTTGTAGGTAAAATTTTGGGGGTGGCTTATACTCGGGTTGGCTTATACTCGAGTATATATGGTAATTGACCACAAACAAGCCCTGAGTCTTCCCCACTGTACTTTAAACAGAAAAAAATAGTCACACTTGAAGAATTTCACACCTAGCCTGGATAATGGCAGTGGAAAAGTAGCAGGAGGTTGAACTTCTCAAACATGGCAGCCCTTTCAGCTATTTGAAGCCAGGAGCTGCTTAGATCCCTTTAAGGCCCCCAGCGTTAGTAGCCCAGGGAGATGGCAAGGTACACTTTAAAGCAGAAGGTATTTTCAATTATTCAGCTTTAAGTAAGAAAGCCCCCCCCCCCCCATCCCCACCACCATGATGCATCACTTCTGAATATGCAAATCATCCCTTGGTGTCCGTAAAAGAAGGACACACATCCAGAACCTCTGGTGGGAAGTGTGCCTATGTATGTGTTGCATTTATTGTACTGAGTGAGCCATACCAATCCAGCTTGCATACAGCAGTTTCAGGCTAGAGCTACACTTTAGGTACAATATTTGAACCATATACAGAACCGAGAAAAACAGAGCAATAGCACAAAATCTTTGAAAACAGTTTGGCCCACACAATAGGGATTGCTGTGCTAACACAATTCTTTTGTTATTTAAATCGTTAACATTCTAAATATGCTTCCCTGTTTGCTTTACACGGTTTCTCCACCATTGGAGTCAAGATACTAAAATTAATGTACACAAAAGAAAATCCCAAAGCCGGGGTCTGGCGCAGTCCTACAATACGCTGTGAAATATGCAACAGCATATTATCTATGTCTAGTTAAGAAAAAGTACAATAAACTTGTTCCTTTATGACCTTTTCTCAAGCTGAGCAGAGCTTTATTCTTTGTATAGGCAACACTGGCAAAGAAAGACCTATTTTTCTGAAAGAAATGTAATAATCTTTTGTGTTGTATTGCTTTATTTTCTTTCTTTTAAAAAAATAAAAAAAAACTGAAATAAGTAAACTCATTTGCAGCTAAATAACAGAAAATAATGATCGTTGTGAAAATTAAAATGACTTTTTTTTACCCATCGACATAAAAGTCTAGTCTTTATTCCATTCATAGCGTTATTTACTTACACATACATTATTGTAATCAAATAGATGCAAAACAGCGACTTGAATGTCACCTACTTTGTGTTTTAACTACTCTGAGGATATATTATTCCTATTAATTTAATTGTAAGTCTGCGACTAGTGTGTTTAATAAAAAAATCAAAGTATGACAATATTATAATTAATTATACCACGTTTCTATTGTTCGGCAAAAATTATTTTCAGTCCTTTTTTGTTATAATGTCTCAGTCATCTGAACATTCTCATTAGGGCAACATTAGCAAATTAATTATAGTTTTAAATGATTTCGTTCAGTGCCATTTCACCCCATGATATTTCATTCAAAGTAGAATAGTTATTAAAATGGATTATAATGGTTATAAGGAAAAGAAAGAACTTTTGGCTTTGGTCATTGCAATTCTTACATTTTTTCTAAAAAAAAATCAAATGTGCGTGCAATGCAGTGGGAGGAGCCAAGCAAACTGTAGCCAATCCTATTGCAAGAAAAATAACAGAACTAAGTTGCATTTCATGGTCAGGTCAACATCTTGAACCCAGCTTAGCAGGAATCTCAACATTAGAAATCTGTTAACAATGAATATGAAAGATGTTCTAAAACAGTGCTGTCCAACTGGCGGCCCGCGGGCCGCATCTGGCCCGCCAGGCCTCCAGCTGCGGCCCGCTCGTCTCCCTGAGTTGCAGGCATGCCTTCCGCTATAGGCGCCATGCCTGCAATCTCAAACCGCGCACTTTCCCGTGTCCCCGCTGGCGCTGCCTTAGCTCAGACCTCACAGATCGCGGCGACTGAAGAGAGCAGAGTGCGCATGTGTAGTACCCGCATACACGGAGTACTTCACATGCGGACGTGACATCATTAGTCACTTCCGCATGTGAAGTTCCTCCGCGCGGGTGCTATGCGCACTCTGCTCTCTTCAGTCGCCGCGATCTGTGAGGTCTGAGCTGAGGCAACGCCAGCGGGGACACGGAGAGGACAGCGCTGATGCAGGCCAGCGGGGACACGGAGAGGACAGCGCTGATGCAGGCCAGCGGGGACACGGGAGAGGACAGCGCTGATGCAGGCCAGCGGGGACACGGGAGAGGACAGCGCTGATGCAGGCCAGCGGGGACACGGGAGAGGACAGCGCTGATGCAGGCCAGCGGGGACACGGGAGAGGACAGCGCTGATAAAAGGTAACGGGGACTGGACACCTCGTTATCTAACTTGGGGGGCACCTGTCTCTATCTAACATGGGGGGCACATGTCACTATCTAACTTGGGGGCACATGTCACTATCTAGCTGGGGGGCACCTGTCACTATCTAACTTGGGGGGCACCTGTCACTATCTAACTTGGGGGGCACCTGTCTCTATCTAACATGGGGGGCATATGTCTCTAACTTGGGGGCACATGTCACTATCTAACTTGGGGGGCACATGTCACTATCTGGGGGGCACCTGTCACTATCTAACTTGGGGGGCACCTGTCACTATCTAACTTGGGGGGCACCTGTCTCTATCTAACATGGGGGGCACATGTCTCTAACTTGGGGGCACATGTCACTATCTAACTTGGGGGGCACATGTCACTATCTAGCTGGGGGGCACCTGTCACTATCTAACTTGGGGGGCATATGTCACTATCTAGCTGGGGGGCACCTGTCACTATCTAACTTGGGGGCACCTGTCTCTAACTTGGGGGGTACCTGTCACTATCTAACTGGGGGGCACCTGTCACTACCTCAGCTGGGGGGACACCTGTCACTATCTAACTGGGAGGCACCTGTCACTACCTCAGCTGGCGGGACACCTGTCACTATCTAACTGGGGGGCACCTGTCACTACCTCAGCTGGCCACACCACAGCATCACCGCCAGCCCGGCCACAGCATCACCGCAAGGCCTTTCAGCCCACACATCATCCCCAATCCAGCCAAAAACAGTATAGCCAGGCACAGCAGCCAGTAGAGGAGAATTTAAAAGCCAGGTGAGAGGTGTCAACCATATT
Source organism: Hyperolius riggenbachi (assembly GCF_040937935.1). Classification (NCBI taxonomy): domain Eukaryota; kingdom Metazoa; phylum Chordata; class Amphibia; order Anura; family Hyperoliidae; genus Hyperolius; species Hyperolius riggenbachi. Next base: position 598,373,708 of record NC_090646.1, on the reverse strand, counting down.
AAGGGGGCATTCTGCCTATTTATGTGAAATGCTGTCTATTTATGTGCCTCATGATTGCTGAATTTGTCTTCTTGGGTGCCTCATGATTTGTTGGGGGCATCATGATTGCTTAATTTGTCTTGTTGGGGGCCTCAAGATTGCTGAATGTGTCTTGTTGGGAGCCTCATGATTTGTTGGGGGCCTCATGATTGCTAAATTTGTCTTGTTGGGGGCATCATGATTGCTGAATGTATCTTGTTGGGGTCCTCATGATTTGTTGGGGGCCTCATGATTGCTAACTGCGAGACTATGGGAAAAGCTGAATCATCATCATATGAGACAATAGCATTAAACCTACTTTTTTAGCTTTTTAAAATGGAAAATAAAACTGGGAGGTTCTAAAAAAAAAAAACATTTTTCAGGAGTAGGATGGATGAAATTGTTTATCTTCACAGTTTATTTTCAACTTGGATTTTCCATAATGTTCATGTATGAGTTAAAACGTTTGTATGTAGTTTAAATTGCTGTTGCCACTTTGCGATAAAGTGACTTTTGGGTTGCAGTTTGGGCACTCTGCCTCCAAAAGGTTTGCCACCACTGTCCTGATCTAATGTCCCACATTGCTAACTTCATGTAAATTTGTCTCCACCCGTGTCCACACCCACATTCTGGTCCATGGCCACACCCATTTTTCGGCGCGCCGCGCTACGCGCGCCGCTATACGCAGAACGGAACCCTTGTTTTTCAGCGCGCGCAACTTCAATGACCTCTTGAATTGCATTTTGTGGGGATCTGCTTCCAATTGCATTGCATTTTGTGGAAAGTGCTGCAAATCTAATTGTCCTTTAATTGCATTTTTATTACTGCGGGGGGGGGGGGGGGGGGGGGCTGCGGCTCCAGCAAGAACCTTCGACCCTCCACCATGGGGTCAGAAAAAAAAATGGCCTTCCATGCCCATGAAGTTGGACAGCACTGTTCTAAAATAACCAATCTGTGTTAAATAATAATAATGTGTTAAAAAAAAAACTAGTAAGGTGAATAAAGGCAAGTTTGACTAACTACCTTCATTCTGACCACAAAATCGTCATTTTATAATCAGAGCAGATCAGCAGACCCCTTCTCCATTTTTCTTGTCATCAATATAGGCAGGGACTGCGACTCTGCCTAATTACACAGTCACCCTGTAATTTTCAGCAGTGCCTGATGGGAGTGGGTGTGGCCTGCAGTGGTCTACCAGATTCTTGGTCCATACATGCACTAGCCAGCAGACTGGGGTGATGAAAAATATGTTGCTGTAAACTCTTGATTATGGTTGAATCATGAATATCTTATATCTTATTAAACTTCAGGGCTTTGAGGATTCTGAAACATTTTTTTAATGGGGGCACTATATCTTGTCTGCAAATACTTTTGTTGTTTAAAATATTGATTCCAGGGGTAAAAAGTTGAATAAACATAGATGCGAGCTGATAAGAGGCTTCGACTTATCATCAGGTGCTACACCATGCCTCCTTTCAGCTAAAACTCCCACAGAAAAGAATTTGGATGAAAGGCTTACAATCCCAAGAGGATAAGGAGATGCAGAACTTGAAGAAACACTGACAGGGGCACAAACTGTGCATCAACCCTACCTGTATAAGGTATTGCATACACAGCAATTATAGGTAATGTTTAATGGTTCATACCATAGATGTTGTTTGCAATTGCTATGAAGCTGCAAAATCTTTAACCACTGATATCCATCCAGATAGTCTGCCCTGCTGCCGTTGCGCTGCCATTCGTTAGCCCCGAGATCAATGTATGGGAATATGGTTCCCATTCATTGATCTAAGTCCCCGACAGAAAAACTGACGGCCTCTCATCAGAGGCAGTGGTCTTTCAGCGCAAGGAAAAGTTTCCCGTCCTCTTTATGGATCCTGAAAGTGAGAGCATTCGCTTCCAGGACAAACAATTTTTTTCACTGTGGCCATCTTGTGGCCAAATAGTAAAACTACATCCACATACATTTTTTAGTAAATAAACACATATTACATTTAATCATTTAACCTCCCCCGGGACGAGTAACTACGTCCCTGTTAAATGCCCCTACTCTGTGCAGGGGCGTAGCTACTATGACCCTCTCGCCCCCCCCGCTCGCCCCCTGCGCTCGTTACCGCCGCTCATTACCACCGATCACCCGCTGCTAGATCAATGAATGGGAAAACAAATCCCATGCATTGATCTAATTCCCCGTGTGAATGGCTGCAGCCGTCTATTTAAACGGCTCTGCCATTCATAAATCCCATGCGCATAGTGCTTCCATTTCCGTACTAACAGTACGGAGCTGAAGTCCTCACTGAGGACATCTTGTGGCCAAATTGTAATATTACATCCCCCTTTTTTTATTAACCCCTGACCTCCCACACTCCCCTAAATTTACAATTTTTTTATTTTTAATTTTTTTTAATTAAAAAAAATTACAAATAAAAAAAAATACATAAATAGTTACCTTAGGGACAGTTCTTTTTTTTAATACATATACAAAAACTGTATACTACAATTACTTTATAAATTATGGGTGTGTAATTAGGGATAGACGCAAAACTTAAAAAATGCACCTTTATTTCCAAATAAAATATTGGCGCCATACATTGTACTAGTGAAAAATGTTAAATGTTGCAATAACCGATACAAATGGGCAAATAAAATGTGTGGCTTTTAATTATGGTAGCATGTTTTATTTTGAAACTATAATAGCCAAAAACTGAGAAATAATGAATTTTTAATTTTTTTTTCTTATTATTCCCATTAAAACTGAGTTAGAATAAAATAGTTCTTAGCAAAATGTACCCTCCAAAGAAAGCCTAATTAGTGGCGAAAAAAACAAGATATGGATTGTTTTGTGATAAGTAGTAAAAAAGTTATAGGTGAATGAATGGAAGGAGCGCTGATGGGTAAAAATTGCTCTGTTTTTTTGAGAGGAAAAAACCTTCGAGGTGAAAAGGTTAAAATTAACTGTTTACACCCACACCAAAAATTACCCAAATAAAATTTTTATTAAAAAAAAAAATACAATAAAAAAACAACAACAACATAAATAGTTACCTAAGGGTCTGAACTTTTTAATATGCATGTGAAGAGGGTATATTACGAGCATTTTTTAAAATTATAAGCTTGTAAATAGTGATGGACACAAATTGAAAAAATGCACCTTTATTTCCAAATAAAATATTGACGCCATACATTGTGATAGGAACATCATTTAAATGGTTAGTACACTAGAAGATATGGTGGCAGCTCGGCACTCAGTACTCTTACAGAAAGATATGCAAGTCCATATGAGCAGTAAGCAACCAGGTAAGCAACCAGGCAATCTTCGCCCCCAAGCACCCCTGTACTGCTTTAATGCAATGTAAACAAAAGGACGTGCAGCCGGATTCATAAAACAGAAGCAGCCAGCAGAAATACAGTACATCAAGATAGACCGGGCAACTGTCACTTTAAGCGTTTTATTAGGTCTTCATGCCACATCGTACATCCATAAACAAGTGAGAAAATGTTCAAACCTGAAAACACTGGTGCTGGGGTACACAGGGCTCGGGTGACATGGGAAAGTAGAAGGACGGGCTTTTTAATATGCATGTGAAGAGGGTATATTACGAGCATTTTTTAAATTATACGCTTGTAAATAGTGATGGACACAAATTGAAAAAATGCACCTTTATTTCCAAATAAAATATTGACGCCATACATTGTGATAGGAACATAATTTAAATGGTGTAATAACCGGGACAAATGGGAAAATAAAATACATGGGTTTTAATTATGGTAGCATGTATTAATTTTAAAGTATAATGGCCAAAAACTGAGAAATAATGAGTTTTTTCCATTTCTTTCTTAATCTTACTGTTAAAATTGATTTGGAATAAAATAATTCTTAGCAAAATGTACCACCCAAAGAAAGCCTAAATGGTGGCGGAAAAAACAAGATATCGATCATTTCAGTGTGTAAGTAGTGATAAAGTTATTGGCAAATGAATGGGAGGTGAAAGTTGCTTGGATGCATAAGGTGAAACAAACTGTAGGCTGAAGTGGTTAATCATCCGAAGAGAGGTTATCTCATCATGGTCAGTTGATACATACCATGTGTGACATGTCACATGTAGTTTATGCCATCAAATGCCCCTGTGCCAAGTTTTATGTAAGGCAGACTACTAGGAAGGTAAAAGATAGAACCTTGGAACACAAATCCCCGGTGGCAATATGTTTTAATGAATTTGGGCACGCCATTTATAAGGTCATGGATGTCGTTGATAGACCTAGAAGAGAGAGTAATTGGTCAGCTTTACATATGAAGAAGAAAAAATGTCCTTAGGACAATGCACACTTTTGGACTTAACAGAGATTTTAATGTTATGTGTTGTTAACCACTATTACTCCTTGGTGCACCCTTTAGTTGAAAGGTCTTATATGAATTATATGTGGTTTTATTTGTTTTATTTAACCCCTTATCTGTCTGTAGTGTAACTAATTACCTCTACTGATTAATAAACACTAAATAATGTGATTTGTCTAGGGGATGTCTGAAGATGTTTATGACTTTATTTGTTTACAGTGTAACTAATTTGTATAATATTTTATAATGTAAACCCTATTGATCCTGTTTTATATGCATTACAGGTTTGTCATGAACCATTTTGGGTTGTTTATATGACTTTGACAACCTGGGTGTTCACATAACTGTTTGCTGTAACTGTAGGTGGTTATTCATTGCACTCTCTTGGACAATGGTACCTCCTTATGATCATGTGAACAACATGGGTCCCATGTCTCCTTTTTGTCCTATTTTGAAGTGTAGGATTGGCCCTTTTAGCCCCTGGGAACCTAGGGCCAGAGGGGGATATGTTGGGTTCTCCCTTCAACATTCTCCCAGTAGCCAACATGGAAAGAGTACAGGGAAAGACTGTCACCATTTCGTTATTAACCTGTTACAGTATGCAGTGATCCTCGCTTCTCTTCTGCCTCTCCTTGCAGTTCTATGCCAAAACCAGTATGACATTCCCCTGATGGCATCACATCAGTGCTGAACTAGTATGAGACAAGGCTGTGTGGGTGACACTATGTCACGGTGGGGTAGTGGTTAATGCTTAGTGGTAGTAGTTAGCGATCTTGCCTTGCGCTGGGTCCCTAGTTTGAATCCCAGCCAGCTCAACATCTGCAAAGAGTTTGTATGTTCTCCCCTTGTCTGGGTGGGATTCCTCCGGGCACTCAGGTTTCCTCCCACATCCCTAAAACATACAGATAAGTTGATTGGCTTCTCCCTAAAATTGGCCCTAGACTACGATACATACACTACACGATACATACATAAACATATGACTATGGTAGGGATTACATTGTGAGCCCCTCTGAGGGACAGTTAAGTGACAAGACAATATTCTCTGTACAGTGCTGCGGAAGATGACGGCACTATATACGTACTAAAATAAATAAATAGAAAATAGCTTCCAGTGTTTTCCCATACACTCGCTCTGCATCGGGGAAGGTGAAACTGCTGGAGAGATATAGCTTTACTGGGGGATATGGAAATGGGGAAGAAAAATGGCAAAAATGAAGGGTAGCACTGCTGAGACTACATGGCTGCATGGACATATGTGGGAGTCACACCAAAGTTTCTTGGGGACGGGGAGGTGACCTAATGTTTAGTTACACTTCTGCCATGTTCCTTAGTTTGCCTCTGATCACCCTTTAACCACTTTAGGACCACAGGCTTATACCCCCTAGTGACCAGGCCATATTTCACAACACAGAGCTTTGCAGCTTTGTCAGGTTGCTGCACAGCCCTACTACTAAGCAAACAAATTAATATTACCTCTTTTATTGTCCTTAACAGGACATTCGTTTGGAGGCTTCTGATCGCTCCTGCGATCCTGTGTTGTTGTTTTTTTTCAGGCTTTCTGTTCCTGATTTTCCCTCCCTCCACCCTCCCTCTCCTTCACACCCCCCTGCCCCGTCCTGATTTGCTTAGGACAGGATCTGTCCCCTTCTCCTCTTCTAAGAGGGCTTCAATCTCCTGCCACTCTGAGGGACAGCCGAGTGTTTCTTGTACAGTCCTGCTATATGGATGTAAACAAAGAGGATTTCTTTCCCCTTTTGTTTACTAATGGCCTGCTAGCTGATGTCGGAGCTAGCAGGCTGATTACGGAGCTGAGCTCCTTGAACCGGCAGGAAACGATCGCGCATGCGCGCGTTCCCTGGTAAACTGCAGCTCCAGGACTTGACGCCAACAACTTGTACACACGTGGCCAACCTGTACTATAGTTGGTCTGTAGACCAAACGGTTGGATTGGGCAAGCTGCCCGTTATCAGTTGGTCGTCTAGTTGTTTGCTGCCGGTACATACGCCCAACCTATCATCCAACAGACAAGTTGGAACAATAGTAAGTTGGGCAGATGATCTGCTCTTGTGTACAAGCCTTTACTGGTAGAAGACATGTCACCGACCATGCCCTAAGCAGGACTCTGATTGGGTACCCTTGAGAAGGCTAAAGGGATGCCCCTAAAATCCCCATTACTTCTCATTTCCCTCTTATTCGCATACTGCACAGCAGCAGAGACCTGGCATGGTTTAAATAATTTGTACAAAGTATCAGTGCATCAGCTGTACCTTTTTTACAACAAGGGGAAAAACTTACCAAGTTTGCATGCATTTCCCTGCATCTGAAACCACATGGCAATGTAAGTCTAGGAGATAATGCACAAATGCAATAGGATCTTCCATACAAAATAAACAGTGTGCAGATAATATCACACACTACATGCTAATGGTTGAAGCTTAGTTGCCATCAGTTGATCACTGGTGAGAGATGATGCTTGCATAAAATACCTAATGCAGACTCGCAGTGCAGTGCAAGTGATGTGCATTTTCCCGCCGCCAGTGTTGCTTTTCCTCACACAACGCGTGTGATTCCCTGTTCCAGACAGTCAGCTGCTGTCAGCTGGCTGTGAGCCAAAACTGAACAGGTTCTGCAGATTTGTCCACAGAAAAAAATGCTGCCATTTTCCTAGAACTCAAGTATGACCCCTGCCTGACAATCACAGCATGAACAGCTGTTTGGAGCAAAGCCACCTGCAACCACATTTTCCTTATTCTGATGACATCATTTTGCTTGTGTCAAGAAACCACCAATGTGTCGAGATAAAACAGCTCAACAAGATAAGGTAAAATCCTTAAAGGAAATTCCACTTTTATTGCAAAGTAAATAAATACCTTAGTTTGTTATAAGTCTTTTTTAAATTCATTGTTTAAAATGTATTTTTCCATATCATTGCGAAGATAGCTAAGATTTTTATCTAAAATGAGCAGTAAGCTCAGAACGCTCTACCAGGCTGACTTGGCAACACTACTATTTGAACTCTGTTGTGAGTACAGTAGCCAGGTAATTGTCCAGAACTAACCACTTTGCGGCAGCAGTAATGAGCTGCACAGAGCAGAATGTTTTGCGACTCATTTTCAACACCTGCACTCACACATTGACTGCTTAATAAAACATTCATACTCCAATCTGCCAGCCTCTGCTACAAACAGTGTGGAAAGACTGAGATTTATTTGCAAGTAAAATAAATACGTCTAAGTCTCACGCCGTCCTCCCACGGTCTGCCGTTCAGCTGCGGTGAGCTCCGTTACCAGCCTCAGTGACGTCAGTCCAGGTCTGCTGCGCATGCGTGGGAGGTCTGTGCATGCGCAGTAGATCCTGACTGGCATCGACTGAGGTTGGTATCAGAGATCACCACGCATGAACGGCAGACCGCGGGAGGACGCCGTGGGACTTAGACGTGTTTATGGGGCAGGAGGAAGCCCCAGGTAATTATAAGAGCTGCTCGTTATCTCGTCTCTGAGCCTCTTTAAATGATGTTTGCCACTAATATATAATAATCATAATATTCTAATAAAGAGTTGATCTCTTCACATTCACATATACAAGATTTCTCACATGCTTCACCCCTCTTCTGGAATCCCCTTCCACAACACATGCGTCACTCTCCAGCCTTTGATGTCTTTAAAGGATACCCAAAGTGACATGTGACATGATAAGATACACGTGTATGTACAGTGCCTTTTTTTCTTTCTCTGCCTGAAAGAGTTAAATATCAGGTATGTAAGTGGCTGACTCAGTCTTGACTCAGACAGGAAGTGACTACAGTGTGACCCTCACTGATAAGAAATTCACACTATAAAACACTTTCCTAGCAGAAAATGGCTTCTGAGAGCAGGAAAGAGATAAAAATTGTGACCCTCTTATCAGTGAGGGTCACACTGTAGTCACTTCCTGTCTGAATCAGGACTGAGTCAGCCACTTACATACCTGATATTTAACTCTTTCAGGCAGAGAAAGAAAAAAAAGGAACACAGCCTAGTTATTTGTGTGCTTGGCACTGTACATACACATGTCTATCTCATCATGTCACATGTCACTTCGGGTATCCTTTAAATGCTCCCTCAAAACTCACTTTTCCGACAAGCATACGCTCTATCTTAGGCCATTCCCCCTTTGACCTCTGGCCAAGTTGTACTCCTCTAGGTATGAATATTGTATATTACCCCATCTCTTGTTGCCCCCCAATTCCTTTAAATTGTAAGCTCACAAGGACAGAGCTCTTTCACTCTTTTGTGTCTCGGTATTTGGTACACATTTTCATTATGTTACTTTTGTCACTGTAATTACCAGTTCTCTATTATGTACCAATTTTGTATTTTGTATATTGGTGTATATTGTCTGTATAATTATGCACCCCATGTTTGTTTCTTACTTTGAATAGCACCAGGGTATATGTTGGTGCTTTGTAAATCAATAATAATAATTAATAACATGTTTTTTTTCTCAAGAATGTAAATAAGAGAATCTGACACTGTGTAAGGTCATTTTTTTGTATCTTTAGAATCTGGTTAAGCCCTACTACATATCAGGTTTCTAGTGAGACAGAGAAATACAGCTGTGGAGTTGTGTGGTAAAAATGAACAAATTTGCGCAAACCATTTTTTTCACAAAATTGCAACATTTTCCATGAAATTGCACTGAAGTCTATGGGGCTGAATTTTGCTGTAGATTGCAAAGCCCAAATGCATTTTCAATGCTAAATTTTAAAATCAATTTTCTCGAAAACTATAAGGTCTTTTTGAAAAATAATTTTTGACATGTTTCCAGGGTTTGCCTTGATACACATACCCATACATCATACACATCATTTGGTGTCAGTATCATGTATGTTGTACCTCTTGATGTTGTAATGAAGGCATCCAATGACATTTATTACAGAACAATGAATCTCCTTTTTAATGTCTAGTGTATATAAGCTGTGTTCTTCTTCTTGTCAGAATACAGGAATCAGTCTGAGGAAGGCTTCATAGCCGAAAGCTTACTGCTTTTCTTCTAAGTTAGCTAATAAATAGTATCATCCTGATTCAAAACTTCTCGCATGTATATTCATGTCAATGGAAAAAATTTAAAAGGCTGCCATTCTCAAAAATAATTAAGCCAAACTTGGCACAGTTCGGCACTTGGTGACCGAAGTGAAAAATTCAGGGAAAGTGAGTAGAGCATAAAAGAGCCAATAAAATTTGAGCAATTAATTTTCAATGGGAACATGTAAACTCCAGCCATTCTTAAGCCTGGCACATTCCATGCAATTTCCCCGTCAGATAGATGACGATTGAATAGATTATTTTCAACAGGTGCAATGTGATTTCTGATTGTTTTTCTGATCGATTTGCATAGAAGTAATCAAAAAATCGATCAGAAAAACAATCAGAAATCCGATCAGATCTGTCAGATATTATCTATCGACCCATCTATCTGATGGGAAATTGCATGGTGTGTACCAGGCATTAGACTGTTAATCGCAGGGTTTTCAAACTTGGCACAGTTGGTCACTGGGTGACTGAGATTAATATTCAGGAAAGTGGGTGGAGCCTACAACAGCCAATCAAAATTCACCTATTGATTTTCAATGGGAGTATTTAAATTGTTGCCATTCTTAAACTGTTAATAGAAAAGGCCTTAAACCTGGTACAGTCGGGCGACTCAAATTTAGAAAAGGGGCGGAGCCACACACCGCCAATCAGATTTCTGATTTCTGATATGGGAAAATTTTAATTATTGATACAGAGGAACCTTAAAGCTCACAAACTTGGTCATTCAGTGTCTGTGTGTTAAGGGTAGAAAAAAGTGGAAGGAGCCAACAACAGCCAAGTACATACCCGGCCGGGTCTTCTACTAGTCTATAATAATAATAATTAGAGATGACCCAAATCTACAATTTTTGGTTTGCGAACCGCGAACGCGAACTTCTGCAAAAGTTTGATTTGCGCGAACTTCCACGAACCGCAATAGACTTCAATGGGGTGGCGAACTTTGAAAACTAGAAACATTTATGCTGGCAACAAAAGTGATGGAAAAGATGTTTCAAGGGGTCTAACATCTAAATTTTTGCATGGATGAGTGGGATAGATGCCAAAAGTCCCGGGGAAAAATCTGGATTTGACAGAAAGCAGCGTTTTAAGGGCAGAAATCACATTGCATGCTAAATTGGAGGCCTAAAGTGCTTTAAAACATCTTGCATGTGTATACATCAATCAGGAAGTGTAATTAGAGTACTGCTTCACACTGACAGACCAAACTCACTGTGGGACACACCGCAAACAGCTGTTTGTGTAGTGACGGCCATGCTGGACTGGTGCGCACCATGGCCAGAGTGCAGGGCGATGGCGGTTTTCAAGCCCATATGGTCGCCGGGCTGAGGTAGCTCAATGACAGAACAGTTACTGTCCAGCTGATCAAATTTGGTCTGTCCACAATTAAGCAACGACCTTATTATCTTGGGTGTGCCCCCCCCCCCCCCCCCCCCGAGACACTCTTATAGTCGGCGGTCATTGCTTCATTGTGATACGCAAGCCCCTTCACCAGCGGCCTTAAAAATTCAGGAATCCGCCTGGAGTCCTGGATCCTGTTGGTGGTTGTGGAGAAGGCAGTCAAGCGGCCTGCAGACAGAGATGCTGTGTGGGGACCGACTTAGTTTTGGGGCAGGCAGTCACACGGCGTGAAGGCATAGATGCTGTGTGTTGGGACTGACTTAGTCTTCGGGCACCCCTGAGCATGCTTTGCAGACCAGGCATCCGTGGTCAGATGGACCCTTGACCCAACACTGTGTGCCAGAGATGTCACCACTTGCCTTTCAACATGACGGTACAGTTTAGGTATCGCCTTTTTTGAAAAAAAATTGCGGCCCGTTATCTTCCAATGCGGTGTGTGGCTTTGCTTTTGTGTGCTGCTTTTCCTCAGGTGGTCATCCCATTGCAGTTTGTGCTTTGCAATCATGTGCCTTCGTAAGGTACTTGTTCCTATGCAGGTCTTGGTCTTTCCACGGCTCACTTTTTGGTGGCAGAGAGTACAGGTGGCATTGCTCTCATCTGAGGCAGACAAACAAAACAATTTCCACACCGCTGAGCCCTGGGGTGATGGCACTTTGGTGGTGGGGGCCGACTGAGTGTTAAGTGCGGTGCCAGAATCAGAGAGCAGGAGGAGGAAGATATGTCACGCTTCCATGCGGAAGCTGAGAAAGATGAGGTGTTCTGTGTTAAATAGTCAACTACGTCCTGACAATATTAGGGGTTGCTGGCACATGCCTTCTTCTGAACACTGTACTTTGGTCGAGGGCCGCACAAAATCACGACAGCGCAACCTCAAACAGACCTGCCAGGTGGCCTGCCTCTGGCTCTGCCTTTTGTTTTGTCCATATTGGGGGGATGAAGTGAAAGGTATGCACTGACTTGACTAATACAATGTGCGGGTTACACAGGTGCAGTGAAAAGGTGACTGCTGGTACAACAATGTGTGGTTACATAGGTGCAGTGAACAGGTTGCAGTGATTGCTAGTACAACAATGTGCAGTTGCACAGGTGCAGTGAACAGGTATGCAGTGACTGCTGGTACAACAATGTGCGGTTACACAGGTGCAGTGAACAGGTTGCAGTGACTGGTATTACAAATGTGCAGCTGCCTGTCACACACATGCACAGGTACCCTGAACAGGTGCAATGACTGGTGGTATTAACAATGCGTGCACTCACCTAGGTATAGGTAGGTAGGTGCACTGAACAGTGAACATGTGCAGTGATTAGGATTACAAATGTGCAGCTGCCTGTCACACACACATGGACTGCAATGACAGGTGCAATGACTGGTGGTATTAACAATGCGTGCGCTCACGTAGGTATAGGTAGGTAGGTAGGTGGACTAAACAGTGAACAGGTGCAGTGATTGGGATTACAAATGTGCAGCTGCCTGTCACTCGCACAGGAAAGTCACTGAATGTGCTGGGCCTGGCAGTGGCACAGTAGGAATTAAGGAGCCAAAGGCCAGCTGCGACTGACTGACAGGGCTGTATATAATGCAAGTGGGCCACACAAAAAAAAAAAATAGATCACAAGAACAACATTAGCTCTCAAAAGAGCTGTTGAGGATGAGGAGTGCTTTTTAGTAATAAGTATTAGCAAGAAAGAGCAACCTAACAAGCCTACCTGTAGCCTAACTAAGCTTTCCCTAATGTCTCTGCAGCAGCTCTCCCTTCTCTAATTACTGCAGGCACAGAAGTGAGTCCAATGCCTGACACTGCCTGCCTTTTAGAAAGGGGTGGGGCTCCAGGAGGAAGTGTAGCCTGATTGGCTACAATGTGCCTGCTGACTGTGATGTAGAGGGTCAAAGTTGACCCTAATGATGCACTATGGGGGCGAATCGAACTTCCAGAAAAGTTGCAGTTGTCTGCGATCGCGAATCACGGAAGTTCGCCTGTAACCGTTCGCCAGCGAACAGTTCGGGCCATCTCTAATAATAATCTATGTAATATGAGAGACTACCTCAAGTATCTTTTTAAAGTGTATTCTGCAACATAGATTAGGAAACTTGGTACAATCAAGATTGTATCTTCTATGAGTACCTTTAAGGGATTGCCTGAGGTTCCACAACTAGAAGGGTGTCTGCTGGAGTGAGATATTTTATCAAATGTATTTATTCCTAATATATTTCCTGTTTTTATTATACTAATTTTTGGTGTGGAGTATTGACACTTGCCTTTTAGTAAGCACAGGTATTTTGCTGAGTCAGGCTTCTTTTACACTGCAAATCACTATCACAATTCCTATTTCTGATTCCAATTTGTGATTCTGATTTGTGATGTTGTTCACTGGATGCCAGCACAAGAAGAAAAATGCAGAAAAAAACGCAGCATACAGGACTTTTTTTTTTTTAATCACAGCAAAAATCAGAATTGCATGTAAAATTGCATCAATATCAGAAATCGAAATCACATGGGCCTTAATTCACTAACTGGCACTAAGCCGGTTAGTGTACCTTATCACTTAGTGGGCACAAACTACAGCGCTAACCTTATCTGAGGTTAGTGTGCCTTATCTGAGGTTAGTGTGCCTTATCTGAACTTAGTGCCCCTAAGTAGCTTTGCGCACACTAAAAGATGCACAAAGCTACATTGCTCACTGCACCGTCGCACCGCGTTGCACCATGCGCAAAGATCGGCGCATTATGCTGTGCGCTGTGCAGTGCGCGATGTAGCTTTGTGCATCTTTTAGTGTGCACAAAGCTACTTAGGGGCACTAAGTTCAGATAAGGCACACTAAGCTCAGATAAGGCACACTAACCGGCTTAGCGCCGGAAAACTCTTTTTTACTCCAGCGCTAACACTTAGCATTGGTTAGTGAATCAAGCCCGTGTAGTATAAAACATAACTCATAATGTATTTTGATACAGCAAAATACCCAGACACAGAGAAAACAAAAATGCCATATGGGTGTGCCAAAACCTTAAACCAATCACTTATTTGGACAGGTGTTCAAAGAAAGTAACAGGGGCTCCCGCTCTGTGCAGCTGCTACTTAAAGATAAACTTACTGAACATAGCTTAATTAATAAAAATGCCTTTTTTTCTTATAGTATTAATGTATATACTCGTATATAAGCCGACCGGTGTATAAGCTACGGTACCCAGTTTTCCCTCAGAAACTAGGAAAAGGTGATTGACTCGCGTATAAGCCCCCTCTCCAGTACAGCCCCCTCTACAGTAGCCAGATGTTCCCCCAGTACAAGTAATTCCTTCTCCCTGCAGCTAGCTGTTCCTCAAGGATAATACAGCTGTGTCTCAAGACGCCACTAGATGGCGTCGTAGATATGAGACACAGAGATTGCCACACAGGAAGAACACCCGATCATTGCACCGCTGGCACATTGCTTGCACGCTCCGCTTCCAAGCCAGGGGACACAGGTAGTCTTGAGCAGTGCACTCTGCACACCATGTTGCAGGGGATGGGGGGCATGGACACAGCAGGGAGCCAGCTGGCAAGAGCAGGATCGCTAGTGCAAGGTCCTTACGCTTCTCTGCCTGTAACAAAACCTGTTCCACCATCCGTTCTGCTCCACTGACTCACATATAAGCCAAGAGGGTAACTTTTCAATACATTTTTGCGGTAAAAAAATAGGCTTCTATGCAAGTATATAAGGTACTTGATTTAGTAGATGTTCACCCACTAAAAGATGCACAAAGCTACATTGCTCACTGCACCGTCGCACCGCGTTGCACCATGCGCAAAGATCGGCGCATTACGCTGTGCGCTGTGCAGTGCGCGATGTAGCTTTGTGCATCTTTTAGTGTGCACAAAGCTACTTAGGGGCACTAAGTTCAGATAAGGCACACTAAGCTCAGATAAGGCACACTAACCGGCTTAGCGCCGGAAAACTCTTTTTTACTCCAGCGCTAACACTTAGCATTGGTTAGTGAATCAAGCCCATGTAGTATAAAACATAACTCATAATGTATTTTGATACAGCAAAATACCCAGACACAGAGAAAACAAAAATGCCATATGGGTGTGCCAAAACCTTAAACCAATCACTTATTTGGACAGGTGTTCAAAGAAAGTAACAGGGGCTCCCGCTCTGTGCAGCTGCTACTTAAAGATAAACTTACTGAACATAGCTTAATTAATAAAAATGCCTTTTTTTCTTATAGTATTAATGTATATACTCGTATATAAGCCGACCGGTGTATAAGCTACGGTACCCAGTTTTCCCTCAGAAACTAGGAAAAGGTGATTGACTCGCGTATAAGCCCCCTCTCCAGTACAGCCCCCTCTACAGTAGCCAGATGTTCCCCCAGTACAAGTAATTCCTTCTCCCTGCAGCTAGCTGTTCCTCAAGGATAATACAGCTGTGTCTCAAGACGCCACTAGATGGCGTCGTAGATATGAGACACAGAGATTGCCACACAGGAAGAACACCCGATCATTGCACCGCTGGCACATTGCTTGCACGCTCCGCTTCCAAGCCAGGGGACACAGGTAGTCTTGAGCAGTGCACTCTGCACACCATGTTGCAGGGGATGGGGGGCATGGACACAGCAGGGAGCCAGCTGGCAAGAGCAGGATCGCTAGTGCAAGGTCCTTACGCTTCTCTGCCTGTAACAAAACCTGTTCCACCATCCGTTCTGCTCCACTGACTCACATATAAGCCAAGAGGGTAACTTTTCAATACATTTTTGCGGTAAAAAAATAGGCTTCTATGCAAGTATATAAGGTACTTGATTTAGTAGATGTTCACCCATTGTAAAATCTTACCTCGCCATGATTTACATTATTAAAATTACTGCTGGCAAGGTGCATCACTGTAGCATGGTGTTTATTGTGAAGTGAGCAAGATAAACACCTGGTCTCCCAGAGTGCTCTGGGAAAGAAGGCTGTGTGACATCATAGCCTAGGCTATGCATCAATTGGAAAGGTGGGGTTACTTACCAGTATACAACCACATAGATATAGGGTATGTTTCTGATGCTGAAACCAAGATAATTAACATAACAATTGCTATCCATCCTGAATAGTGTATTACATTTTACTATGTGTCATGGGCAGCCTGCACCTCAAACAGTGTGGGGCTGCCATGGGTGTGAAATGGCACAGTCTGAGCTTACTGCCTTTTTTGGTAGTTTGTAGCTGACTGCAAGTTGTAATGTAAGATATTTTTTAATAAGATAATACAACAAAAAGCTGCACGGTGCTTATCTATCTTTATAACAATTTTTAATGGAACTGGAATTTACTTTTAATTATTATGAATTAGTTCAAAAGGGTGACTTAAAGGACAACTGTAGCAAGAGGGCTATGGAGGCTGCCATATGTATTTCCTTTTAAGCAATGCCGGTTGCCTGGCCTCCCTGCTGATCTTCTGCCTCTAATACTTTTAGCCGTAGCCCCTGAACAAGCATGTAGCAGATCAGGTATTGCTGACATTATCGTCAGATCTGTCAAGATTAGCTGCATGCTTGTTTCTGGTGTTATTCTGACACTACTGCAGGATAAGCAGGACTGCCAGGCAATTGGTATTGATTAAAAGGAAACAAATATGGCAGCCTCCATATTCTTCTCACTTCAGTTGTTTTTAACAAGCAGCTTATGGAATAATACAATCTTTTCTAGCTTATGAAGCAAAAAGTGTCTTTTTGTTGTTGTTGACTTGTTGTTTTTTAAGGTATACTTTACAACTGGTATTTTTATTGCAATTAATCTTTGCAGGATTCTCCTTATATCCGTATTTTTTACAAGTTCTAATTTTTACTGTTCTATTTGACGGTTTGGTTTTTTGGGGAAAACGTTTGGCCGCATATTTTATCATATGGAACCGAAAAGAACAATATGTAAACATTGGCTGCTTAATTGTTCTTAAGGGTCAGTACGAAATTCTATCAATATGTAAATGTGGGGGGCATTTAGCATGAGAGACTCTTCTTCCTGTGCTTCTTTATAACTTAAGTAATATAGATAGAGAAGAAAATGTCCTATATGAAGTCCCTGCTTGGCATCTTGAGTGACATGCACACAATTGAATTTTTAACAGCTGCCATTCAAGCTCACGACTGAAGACCATTTAAAAGTAATATTTTCCTCTGTGTGACATCTCATTTTTTTTCCTCAGGAATAGTAATTTTTTACACACCTAGTAGTCTTCCTAACAGGAAACCAGCTCTGCCTGTCATTTTGATTGGGGAGGGACCTCGTTTTCCAGGTCACCAGATCGTATCCCAGAGACAAGATATTCATGAGGGACCTGCACGGGGAATTTACATCTCAGTACAGAATTTTCCTCTCCATTTGCCAGCATGCCAGGTCATTGAATTGCTCTGTTGTCAGAGGGAAGATAATGGCCGCCATGCCGTTTCCTGCTTATTACACACTCAGTGCTTCTGACCTTCTTGGGAGACCCACTACGCTTTTCCCCAAATAGCATCTCTCACAGTTCCCACCAAGGCCCACTTAGCCAAATGCGATAATCTGAATAGTAATTTTAGTCTAATTTTAATATTTTTTATTATATTGCTCTGTCAATCCTCATAGACGAGGCAGCAGGCCTTGCAATGGCACAGCGGCTCCATGTGAGAGATAAAAGTAAAAATTAAAAAAAAACACCCTCAATATTTTGTTCTTCTATCAGGTACTGGAACCTTAACATACAGTATAACAGTATACTTTTGGTTCAATGTTTTATAGACTCTGATTTTATTTAGACCGCTTGGGATAAGTCATTAACAGTGGTGAGCGAAAATGACAATATTCTTTTTGCATTTATTTTCACGAAAAAAAATGTAAAGTTTGACTTTTGGACAAAAAATGCCATTGAAAATCATTTTGTAATGAGTTTGTGATATTTTGTGATTTTGGCTAATTTTTGCATAAAAAAATAAACAATTCTGTGCATTTTGTGAATTTTTGTGGTACGATTTTTCACGACTTTGCATCAGAAAGAAAAATTTGTTTCCTTTGACCATATTGCTACAATACAATGTATTTTCCCCAAAATTTTCACAAAACAAAAATTGCATTTTCAATTCAAAAGTTACTTAGGTGAAAATTTGCAAGCAACATTGTTTTATAATTTACAGTGCTGTTTGCAGCTCATCAGCAAGTACATATATTAAAGGTACCTGCTGATTTGGGTTCTGATAGTTCTGTAATGTACTATCCTATATAATAAACCCTAATGTCTCTGCATCCCATGTCCCTGTGTGTGTGTGTTTTTTTACTACGCATGTGCAGGGAAGGACGCAGAGACACTGAAGGCGAGGAAGGGGCGGGCGCGTGTGCGAGTGCGGCGCTGTGTGGAGGACGTGCGCGGCGGAAGTGCGCGACCGGTGCGTGCACGGCGGGTGAGCGCATGCGCGCAACAGGCGCACGGAGACAGACCTAGCCCGTTTTTAAATGGGCTAAGGTCACTAGTTACCAATATTTTACTATGTGATTTACACTAACTACACACACACACCTAACACTTACTCCCCCTACCTATGCTTTAAGGTGGTTATTAACGGTAGTATTTTTTTTCAGTCAGATTATTGAAGTAGTATTGTATGAAATCAGAAAAGCTGTTGAGTCTGATCAATCCTGAATAATCGCGTTATCAACGGTTTCCTTGGTCCATCAAAATGGTTGATCAGCATGGCACATTTTTCATAGATAATGCTGTCGGCCACACCTAGTGTGCTCATAGACGGCAAGTAAGTTTGCAGCTATGGTCCCCCAATTGCTTTACTTGATAGTGTAACAGCTCCAGATAGTCGAGTTCTGGATATCGGTTTTGGAGTTCGGCCATTATTAGCCAAACTCTGGATATCAGTTTCAGAGCTCTGCTACTATTAACCAAGCTCCCCATGTTGGTTGGGGGTGTTTTTACTTAATGGACTTTTATAAGCCTTTTTTTCAACTCAATGATAACTTTTATTCACCTAGTAAGATAAGGGTATTTGAGAGCAGCACCCACTCACCTGCACACATACATACTATTATACTATCTCCTCCTTTTGTAACCAATGGTCAATCAGTGGTGAGAGGCTCAGAGCCTGGTTTTCCTTCAGAACTGGGCATGATTTTTTTCATTGGGCCCAGATTTTCTGCACTAACTTGCAGTCATTATCTCTAACACCCTCTTGCTGACGACGCAAATGTTGCTAATGCGGGGGGGACAGAGGGATAATGTGCGACTGCTCCCAGTGGTCGGGGGAACAGTAAATCAAAATGCCAAAAGCTGGCATTGAGCATAGGGGTAGAACAGCCGAGCAAGGCAATGGGTACAGAACAGGTAATCCAGGTATGTGTGGATAACATGGCATTGGAATTCCCATTAAGCTTAAGATAAAGTAACTTTAAGCTAGATGTACCACCCAAAGAAAGCCTAATTGGTGGCAAGAAAATAAGATACGGATTCTTTCGTTGTGATAAGTAGTAATAAAGTTATTAGCGAATGAATGGAAGGAGCGCTGACAGGGGAAAATTGCTTTTGTCCTAGAAGTGAAAACACCTGGGGGCCGAAGTGATGAATCAGCTATCTTATTTTTTTTTTACATTTTATAATATGTCAGTAGAAACCTAAATATAAATTTATAACACACATTTTGAGTTTTTACTTCATTAATTTAAAGAACAAAATGATCAAACCTTCATAATCTTCCTTTTGAAAAGTTAGCTGTCTCCGGCGTGAACATAATAATTGCACCACCTTTGACTGCAATTGCTGCAGCCAAACTTTGATGTAAGTCTATTCACAATGCTGAATTTTAACCTGCTTTTCTCTGTACAACTGTGTACAATAAGACTTAAGTCAAGTTTTTCATGCATGGACTGTTCATTTCAGATCCTGCCACAAATTCTCTATTGAGGTCAGGATTTTGACGAGGCCAATTCAGAATTTTAATTTTGTTTCTCCTCAGCCATTCAGATGTAGACTTGCTTCTATGCTTGCATTCAATAGAGCATGTTATCAATCATGTTTCACAAGACTACAAAACTGGAGTAGCAGATCGAAAATACTAGGCAATTCAGTTCAACAACTCAAAGACATAGATTTACGAGGTATGTTTGAATAGAAAAAAAATGTACTCCCCAAAAACAACTTGTGAAAAAATGCAACCTACAATTCCTGGAGTACAGTACAGTACTGTGCATAAGTTTTAGGCAGGTGTGAAAAAATGTTATAATCAAAAAATGCTTTCAGAAATATAAATAATGACTGCTTATTGTCATCATTTTACATTAACCACTTTACCCCCGCCCGTACGGATTTCTCTGTCCCTTTTTCCATCCTTTAACCCCCAGGGACGGAGAAATCCGTACTTTGCGCACTCCCGCCGCTGCCCGCGCTCCCGCTCGTAAACACGCCGCCCGCCGCTAGTAAACACGCCGCCGCCCGCTCGCCCGGAGATCAATGAACGGGAAAATCCATTCCCGTTCGTTGATCTAAGCCCCACAATGATCCGTTGCTCTCCTATGGGCAGCGCGATCATTGTGAGAAAAAACAAACACTCACAGCCTCCTTGTACTTCCTGCGAGCGTCCGGAAGGTCGCAATAAACAAAAAGTTACTGTTGCCATCTTGTGGCCAAACAGTAAAACTACACCCTTAGCATTTTTTACATAGAAATAAATTAGTTTTACACTAAAAATTAACTCATTACCTCCCACACTCCCCATTTTTTTTTGTGTAATTAAAAAAAAATTAAAAAATTTACAATTAAAAAAAATACATAAATAGTTACCTTAGGGACTGAACTTTTTAAATATTTACGTCAAGAGGGTATAACACTGTTACTTTATAAACTATGGGCTTGTAATTAGGGATGGACGCAAAACTGAAAAAAATGCACCTTTATTTCCAAATAAAATATTGGCGCCAAACATTGTGATAGGGACATAATTTAAATGGTTTTATAACCGGGACAAAAGGGCACATACATTTCATGGGTTTTAATTACAGTAGCATGCATTATTTAAAAACTATAATGGCCGGAAACTGAAAAATAATTAATTTTTTTCCCACATTTTTCCTATTTTCCCATTAAAACACATTTAGAATAAAATAATTCTTGGCATAATGTCCCACCTAAAGAAAGCCTAATTGGTGGCGGAAAAAACAAGATATAGTTCATTTTCATTGTGATAAGTTATGATAAAGTTATAGACGAATGAATGGATGGAGCGCTGAAAGGTGAAAATTGCTCTGGTGGTCAGGGGGTAAAACCCCTCAGTGGTGAAGTGGTTAAGTAAAATCTAAATCAAATCAATATTTGGTGTTTCTACCCTTTGCCTTCAAACCAGCATAAACTCTTATAAGTACACTTGCACAGTCAGGGTTTTTGTAGGATTACAGGCAGGTAGATGACAAACCAATTATACCAAACAGGTCCTAATGATCAACAATGTCACACATAGGTTGAACCACAGTCATTAACTGAAACAGCTATGTAGGAAACTTTAAACTGGGTGAGGAACAGCCAGAGGCGCTTCAAACCACAGGCACTACAGGGCAGCGGTCGCTTCGAGCGCAGAGCTGTCTAGAAAAGTGCTGTACATTTTCTGGCAGTGCAGGAAAAAAAAGTTTATTTTCCCTGTCCTGAGAGACTGATAACTTAAGGGTACGGAGAGAAAAAGCTTTCTGCTCTCTGCACAATTGTGTTTGCTCAGGCACTTTTGTAGACAAAGATTTGTAGACAATCCCTATTCAGTGTGCAGCATTGTCTTGTGTACAGAGCCCTGCCCCTAGCCTCTTCACCCCCTCCCCGAGTGCTGTGTACTGTAGTAATGTTGGAGGAGTCTGAAGAGCCAGGAGTTCTGCTCCATCTGAGGTGGACAGAGTGAGTGTAATTATTTAGAAGATGCGGCTGGGAGCACAATATTCTTTCCTTTTTTAGTGTGCGTTTTTCTGTATGCATTTTCTGCACTACATTTGTGTCTGTATGGGGGAAACCATGCACATTTTATCACAGAAGCTAATGTAATTGATAGAGAAAATGCTCCCAGTGTTTCACTGCTGTCAGTTTTTATCTGCATGGGAAAAACACATTGAAGTGTGTCAGTTGATCAATAGAGATGGCTCGAACCTCCGATTTTAAGTTTGCGAACCTCGAATGCAAACTTCCGCAAACGTTTGCGAACCTGCAAACTTTGCGAACTTAATTGACTTCAATGGACAGGCGAACTTTCAAAACTACAAACACTAATCCTGGCCACAAAAGTGATGGAAAAGATGTTTCAAGGGGTCTAACACCTGTTTGAAAAAATCTTGCTTCTGTATACATGGATCAGGGAGTGTAATTAGTATACTGCTTGACACTGACAGACCAAACTCACTGTGTAACGCACCGCAAACAGCTGTTTGTGTAGTGATGGCCATGCTGGACTGATGCGCATGATGGCAAGAGTGCAGGCGATGGCGGTTTTCAAGCCCATATGGTCCGCTTGAGGTAGCTCAATGACAGTGCAACAGTGACTGAGTGTCCAGCTGATCGAATTTGGTCTGTGCACAAAGAAGCAATGACCTTATTATCTTGGGTCCGGTGTGCCCCCAACACACTCATATAGCTGGTCATTGCTTCATTATGATACGCAAGCCCCTTCACCATGGCAAGGTAATGATCACGAAGGGGAATTGACACATGTACATGCCTTTTGTTTTGTTGTTGCAGCCGCAGTGCAGCCAGAAAAATTAGGCAGGCATGTACACGCACCAGAAAAATTATTATAGCGGCCGCTGCTAGCAGCGGCCTTAAAAATTCAGGAATCCACCTGGAGTCCTGGACCCTGTTGGTGGTGGCGGAGAAGGCAGTCAAGCGACCTGCAGGCAGAGATGCTGTGTGGGGACCGACTTAATTTTGGGGCATGCAGCAGCGGCCGGCAATCAGGCAGAGATGCTGTGTGGGGACTGACTTAGTCTTTGGGCAGGCAGTCACGCGGCCTGCAGGCAGAGATGCTGTGTGTGGGGACTGACTTAGTCTTCGGGCAGGCCTGACCGTGCTTTGCAGACTAGGCATCCGTGGTCAGATGGACCCTTGACCCAACGTTGTGTGCCAGAGATGACACCACTTACCTTTCAACATCACGGTACAGTTTGGGTAACGCCTTTTTGAGAAATAATTGCGACCTGGTATCTTCCACTGTGGTCTGTGGCTGGCTTTGCTTTTGTGTGCTGATTTTCCTCATGTGGTCATCCCATTGCAGTTTGTGCTTTGTAATCATGTGCCTTCGTAAGGTAGTTGTCCCTATGCGGGTCTTGGTCTTACCACGGCTCAATTTTCAGTGGCAGAGACTAGAGTACAGATGGCATTGCTCTCATCTGAGGCAGACACACAAAAAATTTACACACGCTGAGCCCTGTGATGATGGCACTTTGGTGATGGCTGCAGATGGAGTGTTAAGTGGGTTGCCAGAATCAGAGCAGGAGGAGAAATATATGTATTAAATAGTCAACAACGTCCTGACAATATTGGGGGTTGATGGCACGTGCCTTCTTTTGAACACTGTACTTTGGGCGAGGGCCGCACAAAATCACGGCAGCACGACCTCGAACAGATCTGCCAGTTGTCCTGCCTCTGGCTCTGCCTCTTCCTCTGCCTGTTGTTTTGTCCATAATTGGGGAGATGAAGTGAAAGGTATGCTTTGACTTGACTAATACAATCTGCAATCACACAGGTGCAGTGAAAAGGTATACAGTGACAGCTGGTGTAACAATGTGCAGTCACACAGGTGCAGTGAAAATGGATGCACTGACTGCTAATATATAATACAATGTGCGGTCACACAGATGCAGTGAAAGGTATGCAGTGACTGTCACTGACTGCTGGTGTAACAATGTGCAGTCACACAGGTGCAGTGAAAAGGTATGCAGTGACTGATGGTAAAACAATGTGCAGTCACACAGGTGCAGTGAAAGGTATACACTGACTGCTGGTATAATACAATGTGCAGTCACAGATGCAATAAAGGTATGCAGTGACTGGTATTACAATACAATGTGCAGCTGTCACACAGGTGCAGTTAACAGGTATGCAGGGACTGGTATATAAAACAGCGTGCGGTCACACAGGTGCATTGAAAAGGTATGCAGTGACTGCTGGTAGAACAATGTGTAGTCAAGCAGGTGCAGTGAAAGGTATACACTGACTGCTGGTATAATACAATGTGCAGTCACAGATGCAGTAAAGGTATGCAGTGACTGGTATTACAATACATTGTGCAGCTGTCACACACACAGGTGCAGTGAACAGGTATGCAGTGACTGTGATATAAAACTGCGTGCTGTCACACAGGTGCAGTGAAAGGTATACAGTGACTGATATTACAATACAACGTGCAGCTGTCACACAGGTGCATTTAACAGGTATGCATGGACTGGTATATAACACAGCGTGCAGTCACCTAGGTGCAGTGAACAGGTATGCAGTGACTGGTATATAAAACTGCGTGCTGTCACACAGGTGCAGTGAAAGGTATACAGTGACTGGTATTACAATACAATGTGCAGCTGTCACACATACAGGTGCAGTGAAAAGGTAGGCACTGAATGTGCTGGGCCTGGCACAGTATAAATTAGCAAGGGCCAGCTGTGACAGACAGGGCTGTATATGCAAGTGTCAGTGGGCCACAAAAAAGAAAAAAAAAATCACAAGAACATTAGCTCTCAAAAGAGTTGTTTTGGTGGTGCTTTTTAGCAATAAATATCAGCAAAGAGCAAGCTAACAAGACCTAACTAAGCTTTCCCTATCTCTCCAGCAATGTATCTCCCTTATCTCTCACTACAGGCAGCAGACAGAGTGAGAACATGGCTGATGCTGCTGCCTTTTGTAAGGGGAGGGGGCTCCAGAAGGGAGTGCAGCCTGATTGGCTGCCATGTGTCTGCTGTTTGTGATGTAGAGGGTCAAAGTTTAGCCCAATGATGTAGTATAGGACACGGGTAAAACTCGTATAAAGTTTGCGGTCCTCTGAGACCACGAACCACCGTTGTTCTTCGCTGGCAAACCATTCGGGCCATCTCTATTGATTAACATTGGTTCTCTTCTAGTTGGCATTGTTGATGCTGATGCACTCTGCTGCTGATGCTTCCAGCTGACAATGTGGCCCATGCTCTTTCTCAAGGCCCTCTGCCTCCTTCTACAGCTGCTACCACTTTTCAGTACTCCAGTACTCCATTATTGCTGCTGATGCACTCCACCTAGCTCATGCTACCAGCTAGCAATGCAGTCCTGTGCTGTTTTAACATCAGAGACTGTTGCTAGTGGGCTTAGTTCTCTGTGGACTGCTTGTAATGCAGTAAGGGATGCTGCCCCCTCCACTTCCCCACACTAGCCATACAGAGTTGCTCCCCTGTGCCACCCCACATCCCTTGCATCACCTACACCAGGTTGCAGCTTCTCCAGTGGGAAACATGCAGTGCCCACCACGAGGGCAGGCTCCTGTTCAACTCTGTCTGGAGCCATGTCCAAATAATTGCCTGCTCTACTCATAGGCCCCATGCAGGTCAGTGGAGGAGGAGCAGATGAACAGGTGCCTTACAGAAGCTAAAGAGGAAAGGACTGAGGTCAGCCATCCCCTCAGTCCTCCTGGAAAATGTGTGCTCTCTCCCTCACAAGTTAGACAAACTTTGTCTCCTTAGCGACAAGAAGGAGTTCAGCAGAAATACTCCAATCATCTGCTCACGGAAACATGGATGCAGGATGAAATCCCAGACAATGCCCTTTACCTTCCAGGCTTCAGCCTTATCTGGGGGGACCTCGACATTGCCCTCTCAGGGAAAAAGAAAGCTGGCAGAATATGTTACTACAACAGCTCTTCATGGTGCCCCAGCATATAGTTACCTCCGATAATGTCAGTCACCAGCTTGCCTGCCTCTCAGGAAGGCAAAGTTCCCTCATGCTTCAAGAGGTCCATCATTCCCGTCCCTAAAAAGCAGGCAATCTCCAAGAACATGGCCCTAACATCCGTCAACATGAAAACCTTAGAAAGAGTGGTGTTGTCCCACCAGTGACGTAGCTAAAGGCCTCTGAACCCCGATGTGGAATTTAGATGTGCCCCCGCTCGCCACGGACAGCGCTGTCTAATTTAAATTTTGCTCACTCATGGCTACATGAAGTGCATAATATTAATGTGCGCATGGCTGGATTTACAGCTCAGGAGTCCATAGGCACAAGCTAGTGTTGGGCGAACATCTAGATGTTCGGGTTCGGGCCGAACAGGCCGAACATGGCCGCGATGTTCGGGTGTTCGACCCGAACTCCGAACATAATGGAAGTCAATGGGGACCCGAACTTTTGTGGTTTGTAAAGCCTCCTTACATGCTACATACCCCAAATTTACAGGGTATGTGCACCTTGGGAGTGGGTACAAGAAGAAAAAAAATTTAGCAAAAAGAGCTTATAGTTTTTGAGAAAATCGATTTTAAAGTTTCAAAGGGAAAACTGTCTTTTAAATGCGGGAAATGTCTGTTTTCTTTGCACAGGTAACATGCTTTTTGTCGGCATGCAGTCATAAATGTAATACATATAAGAGGTTCCAGGAAAAGGGACCGGTAATGCTAACCCAGCAGCAGCACACGTGATGGAACAGGAGGAGGGTGGCGCAGGAGGAGAAGGCCACGCTTTGAGACACAACAACCCAGGCCTTGCATGAGGACAAGAAGCGTGCGGATAGCATGCTTTGTACCACCATGCAGTCATAAATGTAATAAAGATAAGTGGTTCAATAAACAGGGACCACGCGGCAACGCTAACCCAGCAGCAGCACACGTGATGGAACAGGAGGAGGCGCAGGAGGAGAAGGCCACGCTTTGTGAGACACAACAACCCAGGCCTTGCATGAGGACAAAAAGCGTGCGGATAGCATGCTTTGTACCGCCATGTAGTCATAAATGTAATAAAGATAAGAGGTTCAATAAACAGGGACCACGCGGCAACGCTAACCCAGCAGCAGCAGCAGCAGCAGCACACGTGATGGAACAGGAGGAGGCGCAGGAGGAGAAGGCCACGCTTTGTGAGACACAACAACCCAGGCCTTGCATGAGGACAAAAAGCGTGCGGATAGCATGCTTTGTACCGCCATGTAGTCATAAATGTAATAAAGATAAGAGGTTCCATAAACAGGGACCGGCAACGGTAACCCAGCAGCAGCAGCAGCAGCAGCAGCACACGTGATGGAACAGGAGGAGGCGCAGGAGGAGAAGGCCACGCTTTGTGAGACACAACAACCCAGGCCTTGCATGAGGACAAAAAGCGTGCGGATAGCATGCTTTGTACCGCCATGTAGTCATAAATGTAATAAAGATAAGAGGTTCCATAAACAGGGACCGGCAACGGTAACCCAGCAGCAGCAGCAGCAGCAGCAGCACACGTGATGGAACAGGAGGAGGCGCAGGAGGAGAAGGCCACGCTTTGTGAGACACAACAACCCAGGCCTTGCATGAGGACAAAAAGCGTGCGGATAGCATGCTTTGTACCGCCATGTAGTCATAAATGTAATAAAGATAAGAGGTTCCATAAACAGGGACCGGCAACGGTAACCCAGCAGCAGCAGCAGCAGCAGCAGCACACGTGATGGAACAGGAGGAGGCGCAGGAGGAGAAGGCCACGCTTTGTGAGACACAACAACCCAGGCCTTGCATGAGGACAAAAAGCGTGCGGATATAGCAGCAATGCTTTTTGCCGCCATGCAGTCATAAATGTAATACAGATGAGAGGTTCAATAAACAGGGACCGGAAACGCTAAACCATCCCAGATGTTCATCGGTCATGTTACTTGGTTGGGGTCCAGGAGTGTTGCGTAGTCGTTTCCAATCCAGGATTGATTCATTTTAATTTGAGTCAGACGGTCTGCATTTTCTGTGGAGAGGCGGATACGCCGATCTGTGATGATGCCTCCGGCAGCACTGAAACAGCGTTCCGACATAACGCTGGCTGCCGGGCAAGCCAGCACCTCTATTGCGTACATTGCCAGTTCGTGCCAGGTGTCTAGCTTCATGCCCGGTTTCAGGTCCAGCAGTGCCAGCCACAAATCCGTCTGTTCCTTTATTCCCCTCCAAATTTCCTCCCCTGTGTGCTGCTTATCCCCAAGGCAGATCAGCTTCAGCAACGCTTGCTGACGCATGCCAACAGCTGTGCTGCACTGCTTCCACGATCCTACTGCTGCTGGTGCTGGGTTAGCGTTTCCGGATGAGGTACAGCTTTGAGATGCGTTGGAGGAGAAGGAGTCAGAGAGGTAGGTGCTGCTGTTGTTATCCAGTGGGAGGGACGGCGGTGCAGCTGTTTGCGGCGTGGGCAACACCCGCGCCGTAGCAGGTGAGGAATCGTTCCTAGGCTCCACAAGGTTCACCCAGTGCGCGGTAAGGGAGATGTATCGACCCTGGCCGAACGCACTCGTCCAGGTGTCAGTGGTGAGGTGAACCTTGCAGGCAACGGCATTCTTCAAGCTTCGGGTTATTTAGCTGACCACGTGCTCATGCAACTCAGGCACTGCAGAGCGCGCAAAGTGGTAGCGGCTGGGAACCACGTAACGTGGGATGGCCACTGACATCATGCCCTTGAAGCTGTTTGTCTCCACCACTCGATATGGCAGCATTTCGCAGGCCAGAAGCTTGGCTATGCTGGCTGGCTGTTACTGCCACGGCCCGGGGGTCATTTGCTGGCAATTTCCTCTTGTGCTCAAACATCTCAGAGACAGACAACTCAACCGTAGCGCTGCACACCGAAGGGCTGTTGGTTGTTGTGTTTGATGAACACTGGGAGACCTCAAGAGCACTAGTCCGGAAAGTGACAGTGTCAGCATCGTCTGATGTTTGTGAATGTTGTGAACCACGCAATGGCTGGGCTACTGCTGCTGCTGAGGCGGGTCTGGTGGTGAGTCTGGTGAACCCAAGGGAGGCAGTGTTGCTGGTGGTACGGTGGTACCCTGTCCTGCCGCGTTTGCCCACAGAGTGGGATGTTTGGATAGAATGTGGCGGCTCATGCTGGTGGTGGAGAGGTTGTTAATACTTTTCCCCCTGCTCAGGCGGGTCTTGCACACCTTGCAAATCGCCATGGTAACATCCTCAGTGCAGTCTTCAAAGAAAGCCCAGACTTTAACTGGCTGAGGACTCGGACCTCGTGCGTGATGTGCTGGTGCTGCTTAACCCACTGCTGGACGCTTGAGAGGTCATCCAAGTAATTATCTGGTCCTGTTCTTTTGGATCTGTGAGGGTTGTTGTCCTGGACAACATGGGCAGTATTGAGTGGGTTTTCTTGGGTGCTCCCCTGTGGCCTGTACGTGAACCGTCAGGGGAAACACCTCTTCCCTTGCCCCTCCCTCTTTCACCGGATTTCTTCCTCATTTCACTTATCCTTAAAGTACACGCTGACTGGCAGCAGTACAGTGGCAGTACAGAAATGCTATACAGTGGTGGGTGAGCGGTGTACCACTATTGTCAGCAGTGACACAGAGCACAATGCTATACAGTGGCGGGTGAGCGGTGTACTACTGTTCCCAGCAGACACAGAGTGGAAGTAAACACAATGCTATATAGTGTGGCTGAGCCGTGTACACAGAGTGGCATTAAACACAATGCTATATAGTCTGCTATATAGTCACCCCGAACAGGGTGATGTTCTGCAGAACCCGAACAGTGGCAAACACTGTTCGCCCAACACTACTGGGAGGGAACGCAGATTTTAGTACCTAAACACACGATACAACATGTTTTCCGGGGTCGGACTCTGAGGCACATACAGATGGTCCCGATCATCATCCTCATCATACAACTCTTCTCCTGAGTCTGACCCACCCACCACCTCTGCCACCCCAACATCCCCAGACACAGACCCCTCATCGTCCTCAACATTAACTTGGGATGCTGGCCTGAGCCAGACCTCCTCCTCCACATCAGGCCCCATCATCTCCTCAATGGCAGCCCTCATTAATCGCTCTGGCGACGGACTGATGGACACAACGTTCTCCTCCGGGGAGGGCTGCTGCTGACCACTGGCTGCTGGGGTGGATGTTATAGCTTGCGTGGGGCGTTGGCTGTTGCTGTTGTTGGGAGTGCTGCTCACAGCGGAGGTCTCTGGGGAACTCATGTTGAGCTCATATAGTGGTTGACGGTGAGTGGAGTATTACTGATCCCAGCAATATACACACTGACTGGCAGAGTACGCAATGCTATATAGTGTGGCTGAGCGGTGTACACAGAGTGGCAGTAAACACAATGCTATATAGTCTGGCTGAGCGAGCGGTGTACTACTGTTCCCAGCAGAATCAGAGTGGCAGTAAACAATGGTATATAGTCTGGCTGAGCGGTGTACACAGAGTGTCAGTAAACAATGGTATATAGTCTGGCTGAGCGAGCGGTGTACTACTGTTCCCAGCAGAATCAGAGTGGCAGTAAACAATGGTATATAGTCTGGCTGAGCGGTGTACACAGAGTGTCAGTAAACAATGGTATATAGTCTGGCTGAGCGGTGTACACACAATGCTATATAGTCTGCTATATAGTGTCAGTAAACAATGGTATATAGTCTGGCTGAGCGAGCGGTGTACTACTATTCCCAGCAGAATCAGAGTGGCAGTAAACAATGGTATATAGTCTGGCTGAGCGGTGTACACAGAGTGTCAGTAAACAATGGTATATAGTCTGGCTGAGCGGTGTACACACAATGCTATATAGTCTGCTATATAGTGTCAGTAAACAATGGTATATAGTCTGGCTGAGCGAGCGGTGTACTACTGTTCCCAGCAGAATCAGAGTGGCAGTAAACAATGGTATATAGTCTGGCTGAGCGGTGTACACAGAGTGTCAGTAAACAATGGTATATAGTCTGGCTGAGCGGTGTACACACAATGCTATATAGTCTGCTATATAGTGTCAGTAAACAATGCTATATAGTGTGGCTGAACGAGCGGTGTACTACTGTTCCCAGCAGACACAGAACAGTACACAGAATGCTATATAGTGTGGCTGAACGAGCGGTGTACTACTGTTCCCAGCAGACACAGAACAGTACACAGAATGCTATATAGTGTGGCTGAACGAGCGGTGTACCACTGTTCCCAGCAGACACAGAACAGTACACAGAATGCTATATAGTGTGGCTGAACGAGCGGTGTACTACTGTTCCCAGCAGTGACACACAATGACTGGGGGGGACCCTGGCTAGCGTGGCTGGAGCGCGAACTACCCTGCCTGCCTACCCAAAGCTAAACCCACAGACAAATGGCGGAGATATGACGTGGTTCGGGTATTTATTTACCCGAACCACGTGACAGTTCGGCCAATCAGAGCGCGTTCGGGTCCGAACCACGTGACCCGTTCGGCCAATCACAGCGCTAGCCGAACGTTCGGGGAACGTTCGGCCATGCGCTCTTAGTTCGGCCATATGGCCGAACGGTTTGGCCGAGCACCGTCAGGTGTTCGGCCGAACTCGAACATCACCCGAACAGGGTGATGTTCTGCAGAACCCGAACAGTGGCGAACACTGTTCGCCCAACACTAGCACAAGCCACACCTCTCAAGTTATGCCCCTTTTCTTAGGGGGCGGCTTGGTCTGGGTGCAGGCTGGGTCTGGTTGCAGGGTGGCTGGGGCAGGGTGCAGGCTTGGTCTGGGTGGAGGGGGGCTGGAGCAGGGTGCAGACTGGATCTGGGTGGAGGTAGTTTGGGGCAGGGTGCAGGCTGGCTGGGGAAGTGTCTGGGTGCAGGCTGGGTCTGGGTGTAGGGTGCCTGGGGCAGGGTGAAGATTGAATCTGGGTGCAGGGTGGCTGGGTCTGGGTGCAGGCTGGCTGGGGCAGTGTCTGGGTGCAGGCTGGGTCTGGGTGTAGGGTGCCTGGGGTAGGGTGAAGATTGAATCTGGGTGCAGGGTGGCTGGGACAGGGTGCAGACTGGATCTGGGTTCAGGCTGGCTAGGGCAGGGTGCAGGCTGGGTCTGAGTGCAGGGTGGCAAAGGCAGGGTGAAAACTGGGTCTGGGTGCTGGATGGCTGAGGATGGGTACAGGGGGGATGGGGCAGAGTGCAGGCTGGGTCTGAGTGCAGAGTGGCAGACGAAGGGTGCAGGGTGGGTCTGAGTGCAGGGTGGCAGAGGCAGGGTGCAAACTGGATCTTGGTGCTGGGTGGCTGGGGATGAGTGCAGGGTGGCTGGGGCAGGGTGCAGGCTGGGTCTGGGTGCAAAATTGCTGGGGCAGGGTGGCAGGGCCACTGGGGCATGGTGGCTCTCTCAGTCAGCACTTACCATGTGATCCTGGAGTCAGCAGCATGCCGGGATGATTTGGTGCTGCCATGGAAACAGATGCCGGTGCTAGGTCCCCTGCACTGCCGGCCGCGGAAAAAAGCAGGGAGGAGCCGATGCGCAACGGGACTCTGGCGTGCAGTCCCACCCCCTAGCGTGAGTACCTGCCAGGACTTGGAACACGCACAGCCTAGGCCCTTCGCACCCGCGGGCCTGGTCGCCATTGCAACCGCTGCGACCTCGGGCCCTACTACACTGTGTCCCACCTTAAGCTGTCTACCCTGCCCCTACTGTACACGTATAGAGCAAACAGATCCACCAGTGATGCAATAATTTGCTTCTACATTGTCAGGCACCTGAAACACTGGACACTTGCCACTGCTATACCGCTGAGCATTCTGGCACTTACCTGACATCCACCCCTAATTGCCAAGCTCCCCTGGCATCATCGCTCTCCGCCAAGGACGGCCACCACTGTCCTCTGCCACTTCCTTCTGCATACTAAAAAAACTGGCAAAGGGGTCCTCCTTCGACCAATAAGTGGACCAATGAAAATCCTCCTCAAAGTAGTGATGGGGAGCACTGGCCAGGTGGGAAATCTTCAAGGGAGATGACAGAGGAAAAAAGAAGTAAGACAGAAGCGTAAATAAGTATACAGATGATGATGATGTCACAAGAAAGAAGAATACAGATGAAATGAAGTTTGTTTTCTTTAACTTTTTATTTAATCCTAACAATAAATATGGGTCAAAAGTTATCCTTTATACTTGTTTACCTGGAAGGAGACAGACATCTATAGAGGCCCTATTACCTTCACGTGCATGAGGGTAGTTACCCTCACCCCCTCCATGGTCCCGGATGTAGGGATAAGCCTCATTTCTTTGATATGGACAGGGACTTTGCAGGAGAGGGGAGGGGAAAAGTTTTTGCCTCTCTCCTGCAAAGCCCCCCCCCCCCCATACACACACACACATTATTGATCATAATTTAGCCAAGAATGCTGACCCAACCCACATGGGGCTCTGCCATACTAAACTACACCAGCGCACATGGTCCATGGTATGTTGGGGCTCTGTGAAGGTGGGGTTGACAAAGCCTCCCCCCTCTCCTACAAAGCCCTGTCTATATCATGGACAAGGGGCTTATCCCCACCCCTATGTGTTGGTAGGTGCGGATAGGTGTTGGGTGCTTATTGGGGTTTTCTGGGAGCCTTCTTTATTAAGTGTTTGACCCCTACCTATTTAGTAATTAAACAAATTAAATAAAAAAAAATAAATTAAAAAAAAATCTGTATTCTGTTTTTGATCTGTAACTTCTTTCTTCCAA
The DNA here is from genome assembly GCF_040937935.1 of Hyperolius riggenbachi. Lineage (NCBI taxonomy): Eukaryota > Metazoa > Chordata > Amphibia > Anura > Hyperoliidae > Hyperolius > Hyperolius riggenbachi. The sequence goes on along the minus strand of NC_090646.1, from coordinate 598,340,315 downwards.
TAATTCTTTCTTCTGTCTTTCCCTTGCTTGCAGAATCACCTCCAGGCCACCATGATAGCAGTCCTAATAATTCCTACTGTAAATGACAACTACTTAAAAAAAAAGTTATTTAAAGCATATTTCCCTCTGGGGCAGATATATACCTCATATCTATGTTTACACATGGATTTTACATGTTACACTGTTTATCCCAGTGGCTCTTCCTGTGCTTTGCCTAGGGTCCTGGGGAAAGTGTGTCACCACCAGATTGACACAAGCTAAAGATACAGCCAAGCTCTGAAAGCTGCTATTGATACAAACCATTTCATAATTTAGAAGAATGCTAATTGCACACACATTAAGAATGAATTCCAGAGGGTTGACAAGAGAGGCCTTTCCACCTGTCTAGCAAGCCTTACGGTATGTGTACCGATAGACGGCACACAGGAGTAACTTCAGAGCAGTCGCAGGAATAGTTAAGGGTTTGGTTGTATAATAAATATTCTTCATATTTGCCATTATTACATGTTATCGGTGCATAATTCTTGTATAATCCCGATATTTCCTTTATTCATTATCAGGCCACCAAAGGAGAGCTTCGGTTTTCCTAAAACGTCCCACATATAATCTGACAATATAATAACTCTCGCCCGCTGGGCAATCATTGGTGCTTGTCTAGAGATATTGTAGCAATGATTGACAGCCCTGGCAAATTTTTGTACAAGAAGCGTTCCATTGTTCGGGTCTGTACAGTAAAGTGGATGATTTAATTATAGCGAATTATAAATCATTCTGACATGAACTCTGGCAGCCAAAGTAAGGCTAATATCTGAAACAAAAATAATCAATTCAAGCTTAATAAGAGCTAAAATCGAGTTACAATTTAAGTATTTGCTTTTATTTTACGCGTTAAAAGTAGGGGGAAGCATACTAATTATTATTTGGGGTATGATTAGCATTTTTATTAGAGCCAGTAATTGTTTAATATAATTGGTTAGTAAAAAAAATTGACTACTTACCTTTACGAATGTTAATAGCAACTTGTTAGCGATGTTTTAAGGGGGGTTCTAGCTAAAGCAGAATTTCCATTAGCCTGGAGGATGAGAAAGCAATTTAATCCAGGTATTCTATCAGATAAAAACATGCTCGTTCCATTAATAAGCCTTTACAGTGCATTGCTTGTACCCCATGCAGCACTCAACCACTCAATAGTAGCATATACAAGCTTTCATTCATAAAGCAGTAATATTACTCTTATTATTGCTATTATTATTAAAGCGGACCTGAGCTCAGAACTTTCTCGTTGCTATAAAAGATAAGCAACAGCATAATAACCTTTAAAGAAAAACATTCCTATGTTACAACTGATACAAGTCCTGCCATCAATATGCAGTATTTCTACTTACTGCTTTCATGGAAGCAGACATAGTGCTTGATTCACAAAGCTGTGCTAACCTACTTAGCACCTTTGGGCGTGATAAGCAGGGTGCTAAGTAGGTTAGCACTGTTTTGTGAATCACATCGCGCGCAAAGTCCCGTGCGCAAAACACACCGTGTGACGCGTGAAACGTCACACCGCGGTGCGACTAAAACGGCACACCCGATGCGTCTATAAGGTCGCATAAGGTGCAACTTTAACGTCGCATGCCCCATGCGACCTTATAGACACATCGGGTGCGCCGTTTTAGTTTTGCGCTGGGTTTTTTGTGTGCGAGTTCATTTTTATACGCCTAAACTCTGTTTAGGCGTGAAGAGGGGCTTTTCACAAGCGTGCTAACAGTTAGCACTGCTTTGTGAATCAAGCCCTTGGGGTTAACATTCTGTGTTTACAGATTAGCTGCTCTGCTGAGGCAGCCAGATGACCCAGCTGAGAAAACAAATTACAGTGGTGACTAGTCACCGATGAGAGGGAATTAGGCTAAACTCTCTAAATACGCATGTGGTGCATTACTCTATATTTTACTTGTGTGCTGTGCAAGAGTTTAGGTCCACTTAAATGATAACTGGTACAGCATCATCTTCTGTGGTAGATAGCAGGGTAATAGGAGGCGCCCAGATTGATTAGTATATTATGATAAAAGTAACTTATCTCTTGACGTAGGTAAATAGCAGTATAAATAGGTAAGAAAAAATTTAAATAAGGATAAGCTGGTCCTACCTTAATAATTCAGTAGGCCTTGGTAAAATAAAGGATATTTATTGAGCACTTAAAATGACAACGTGTTTCACGGCGTAAGCCGCTTCCTCAGGTCGAGTGCAGTGCCTGGATATGCACCGTCTCCAGAAACTTGGCGCCCAGTACTCTTATACCCCGTGTTAGGGGACGCAACCACCTTTGGGTGGTTCATTTTTAAGGAGCATCGACCATCACCCAACAACTACAAGGCCGAGTGGAGACAGTACTTCTCCACATGCTGACACAGAGTGGTTGCTTCTCGTTTGCAACCCTGCTTTGTGAGTATATTTCTTACTTCATACAGACCTTGCCCAGAATAATAACGATAATACACCAGAGTGGGCTCCCGGTCTCCTCTTGTTTTTTTTTTTCTCTTCTGTGGTGCTGTACAATGGAAGAAACAAACAAGGGTACAAAATAGACTGACATTGGTATACCTGAGAATACATACATTGGCATTTGGCACACAATACAAGTTGAAAACAATTTCATAAGTTACCGGGTCAGTTGTATGGTGATTAATAAAACATACAGAATTTTACAAAACACAAAAGGAAAAGAGCCTTGACCTTGTGAGCTTACAATCTACAGGAATAGGGAAGAAACAAGACATTTACATAGAAGGTTGTCGTGTCAATGAGTTGTATTCAGAATGGAGTGGAGAACACTTTGTACAGAGGATGAGAGTGGAATAGTCTAGAGTAGATGGCATGCTAGTCTCAAAAAGTGTGGTTAAAGGTCAGGAGATAGACGGATGTGCTTTGAAAGTGAAGTCCAAAAGTAGGAGAGAGGCTTGTTGTGATAAGTCCTAAGCACATTACTTTACATACATACTTTACTTACTTTACAAAACTGTTTACATGTATTAAGCTTTAACAGACAAAATTTTACATCTGTTCAGGGTTGCTCGCCAGAGATCGCGAATTTGAATTTACCCGTGATCACGGAAAGTTTTTCACGATTGCCGAACTCAAATTCGTATTCGAAGAGCGATACTGCTCCCGAATTCGAAGTCGAATGTACCCGAATAGTCACTCTCGAATTCGGCCGGGTGTTAATGCGTGATCACGAATTCGGCTTCGGTATCCAGGGGATGACGTCATTGGGCCAATCAGAAGGCCTCCAGCCAAGGCCCTAGCAACCAATCAGAGGAGGGGAGCCTGGCCCTCCCCTCCTGTATATAAGGCGGCAGCCATCTTAGGGAGCCCGTCCTTGCTTGTTACTCTGCGGTACTGAGAGCATCTCCAGTGCTGCTGCGTGTCTTAGCAAGTGCTTTTCAACTGTTAAACCCAGCGTTTTACCTCCTGAACTCATTCTACACACATTGATTATATTGCTTTATAGTTAGTTAGTGATTTGATTGTTATAGTTCAGTCAACTAGTGTAGTGTACTGTATACTGTGCTAGGCTATTGTTAGGTCTGTCTTAGCCTACTAGCTTAGGTAGGTTAGGGATTATAGTTAGTTGTGTACTAGTACTAATTTACTTAACCTTCCTGGCGTTACGCAGTTTAAGTGGCTGATTTTTTTAATTAAATGGGTTTTTTTTTATGTCAGCTAGCACTAGGCTAGCTAACTATGTTGCCCAAGTCCCCTGGCACCTCTCAGACCCCCCCCCCCCGATCGCCGCCGGCAACACTTCCCAATTAGCATCACTCGTCGCTATGGCGACGATCGGACATGACCTTATGTTCCGATCCTCCCCATAGCGAAGCTGGGTGCTGGATGGGAGGCTACGCCATTGCGGGATCTCTGGGGGGTATGTATATCGGAGGTGATCGGAGGCAATCGGAGGGGACTGGAGGGACTTGGGCACCATATTTAGCTAGCAAAGTGCTAACTTAACAATATGTAAAACATTTTATTTTAAAAAATCCTCCCGAGGTGATGTGATCCCCTGCGGCGGGTAGTCCGACACTGTGTCAGGCTTACCGCCAGGGAGGTTAATTTGTACTGTTAGTCTGTGAGTTTATTAGCCTCAGTACTGTATTAGTTACTTTACAGGCCAGCATCTGATGTGATTTGTCATCTGCCCGACCCTATTGATTGCATCCGTGTGTGACAGACTTTTATTGTCACTCACTGTCTGTCACACGAGTTAGTTATCGACTACTGTATACACTACTGCTAGGGATTATAGTTAGTAGTAGTTGTTACCTACGTACTAGTGTACTTAATTTGTACTGCTATAGTTTGTGAGTTTATTTAGTGCCGCAGGCTTCACTACTACTGGGTAATAGTTACTTCACAGGCCACTAGGCCAGGCCAGCATCTGTTGTGATCTGTGACTGTCATCTGCCCGACCCTACTGATTTTGTGCATGTGTGACAGACTTTTATTGTCACTGTCTGACTGTCACACAAGTTAGTTATCGACTACTACCAGGGATTATAGTTAGTTGTTACCTACGTACTAGTTTACTTAATTTGTACTGCTAGTCGGTGAGTTTATTTAGTGCCGCAGGCTTCACTACTACTGTGTAATAGTTACTTCACAGGCCAGGCAACCATCTGTTGTGATCTGTGACTGTCATCTGCCCGATCCTATTGATTGTGTGCATGTGTGACAGACTTTTATTGTCACTGTCTGACTGTCACACGAGTTAGTTATCGACTACTACACTACTACTTGGGATTATATTTAGTTGTTACCTACGTACTAGTTTACTTAATTTGTACTGCTAGTCGGTGAGTTTATTTAGTGCCGCAGGCTTCACTACTACTGTGTAATAGTTACTTCACAGGCCAGTGGCCACTAGGCCAGACCAGCATCTGTTGTGATCTGTGACTGTCATCTGCCCGACCCTATTGATTGCATGCATGTGTGACAGACTTTAATTGTCACTGTCTGACTGTCACACGAGTTAGTTATCGACTACTACACTACTACCATGGATTATAGTTAGTTGTTACCAATGTACCAGTTTACTTAATTTGTACTGCTAGTCGGTGAGTTTATTTAGTGCCGCAGGCTTCACTAGTACTGTGTAATAGTTACTTCACAGGCCAGGCCAGCATCTGTTGTGATCTGTGACTGTCATCTGCCCGATCCTATTGATTGTGTCTGTGTGTGACAGACTTTTATTTGTCACTGTCTGACTGTCATACGAGTTAGTTATCGACTACTTTACACTACACTACTGTTAGTACTACTACTATTAAAAAAAAAAAAAAAACATTTTTTTTATTGTCACTCACCAACAGTCACCACCAACCCAGACTCTTTATTAAAGTTTACATCCTTTCCCACCCTTTATATAGAGTAGCTTGCAAAAGTATTCGGCCCCCTTGAAGTTTTCCTTATTTTGTCATATTACTTCCACAAACTTGAATCAATTTTATTGGAATTCCACATAAAAGACCCATACAAAGTGGTGTACACGTGAGAAGTGGAACAAAAATCATACATGACTCCAAACATTTTTTACAAATAAATAACTGCAAAGTGGGGTGTGCATAATTATTCGGCCTCCTATGGTCTGAGTGCAGTCAGTTGCCTATAGACATTGCCTGATAAGTGCTAATAACTAAATAGAGTGCACCTGTGTGTAATCTAGTGTCAGTACAAATACAGCTGCTCTGTGACGGCCTCAGAGATTGTCTAAGAGAATATTGGGAGCAACAACACCATGAAGTCCAAAGAACACACCAGACAGGTCAGGGATCAAGTTATTGAGTAATTTAAAGCAGCCGTAGGCTACAAAAAGATTTCCAAAGCCTTAAACATCCCGCAGAGCACTGTTCAAGCGATCATTTAGAAATGGAAGGAGTATGGCACAACTGTAAACCTACCAAGACAAGGCCGTCCACCTAAACTCACAGGCCGAACAAGGAGAGAGCTGATCAGAAATGCAGTCAAGAGGCCCATGGTGACTCTGGACGAGCTGCAGAGATCTACAGCTCAAGTAGGTGAATCTGTCCATACGACAACTATTAGCCGTGCACTGCACAAAGTTGGCCTTTATGGAAGAGTGGCAAGAAGAAAGCCATTGTTAACAGGAAAGCATAAGAAGTCCCGTTTGCAATTTGCCACAAGCCAAGTGGGGGACACAGCCAACATGTAGAAGAAGGTGCTCTGGTCAGATGAGACCAAAATGGAAATTTTTGGCCAAAATGCAAAACGCTATGTGTGGCAGAAAACTAACACTGCACATCACTCTGAACACACCATCCCCACTGTCAAATATGGTGGTGGCAGCATCATGCTCTGGGGGTGCTTCTCTTCAGCAGGGACAGGGAAGCTGGTCAGAGTTGATGGGAAGATGGATGGAGCCAAATACAGCACAATCTTGGAAGAAAATCTCTTGGAGTCTGCAAAAGACTTGAGACTGGGGTGGAGGTTTTTCTTTCAGCAGGATAACAACCTTAAACATAAAGCCAGGGCAACAATGGAATGGTCTAAAACAAAACATATCCGTGTTAGAATGGCCCAGTCAAAGTCCAGATCTAAATCCAATCGAGAATCTGTGGCAAGATCTGAAAACTGCTGTTCACAAATGCTGTCCATCTAATCTGACTGAGCTGGAGCTGTTTTGCAAAGAATAACGGGCAAGGATTTCAGGCTCTAGATGTGCAAAGCTGGTAGAGACATACCCTAAAAGACTGGAAGCTGTAATTGCAGCAAAAGGTGGTTCTACAAAATATTGACTCAGGGGGCCGAATAATTATGCACATGACGCCACTTTGCAGTTATTCATTTGTAAAAAATGTGTGGAATCATGTATGATTTTTTATCCACTTCTCACATGTACACCACTTTGTATTAGTGTTTCACGTGGAATTCCAATAAAATTGATTCATGTTTGTGGCAGTAATATGACAAAATGTGGAAAACTTCAAGGGGGACGAATACTTTTGCAAGCCACTGTATATATATTTTTTTCTTATTGTGTTTGTATATTATTGCACAATGACTGGCAGAGGTAGAGGGCGAGGCACCACCAGGCGAGGCAGTGCCATTGCTGAAGCCACTGGCAGCACTAGCAGGTCTGTGACTGGTCCGCCGCCAGCCACTGACCGCAGAGTTGTGAAGGAGGGAGCAGAGGCGCAGCAGCAGCGTGTTGCGCCCATCTTTGCCGTGGGTAGTCGCCCCGGCCCATTGCGGAGAGGCAGGCACAGGCTGTCGTGGAAATGATGGCAGAGCAGCAAGCCACCGTTTCCAGCCAGACCTCCAGCACCAGCGAGACCAGTGCCACCACCACCACCAGCACTCCGGTCCGCAGCAGGCCTCCACCACCACTTGAGGTCACCTCGGCCCCAGCGACCAGCCTGCCCTCACTGAGTTTGCTCTTCACCACAGGGACCGCAAGCGTTTTGAGGGATGTTGTGGAGCAGTTTGAGAAGGAGATGATGGGGGCATGCAAGGAGGAGGAGGAGGAGTATGAGGTGGAGGAGTTTGTTGTTGGTGCACAACAACCAAAATTTCATGAGGAGGAGGAGGGGCCTGAGGAGATGTTGGGGATGATGATGATGAGGTAGGGGACCGTTCCTATGTGCCACCACCAGCACAGTTGATTGAAGGCAGCTCATCATCTGAGACATCTCTGGCACAGAGGAGCGGCAGCAGCATGGGGGCCAGCACAGGGCGTGTAAGGCAGGAGCCACAGCCTGCTGCTTCAGCTGCTACCACCACCCGCACCAAAGCTCCTTTAAGCAAAGGGAAAAAAACTCAGCCCTCCAAAGGCAAAAAACCTCCCCAGCCCTCAAGCTTGAAGGTGAAGTTGAAATCCCCAGTCTGGCGGTACTTCACTGTGTGCATTGACGACAAGACCTGTGCCATTTGCCACAGTTGTGGTGCCAGCCTGAGCAGAAGTCGCGATCTGAACAAGTTGGGTACCTCGTGCCTGCAGACCCACTTGGAGACCAAACATTTTGAGGACTACAGTGAGTTTCTGAAGCTGAAGGACAGTGGCGCAGGCAGTGGTCAGAGCCAGACAGCCACTGCACAGACTTCAGCAGCAGCAGCATCCCACCCTCCTGCTCATCCAGCATCTGCAGCAGGAGCACAGAAACTCACTGCTTCCCCCCCCCCCCCAGGCATCCAGTCCTCAGTGGCCTCATCTTCTCCCTCCACAGTCGCCTCCTCATCCTCTTGCGCAGGCAAACGCTGCCAGACCCTGCTCAGCGAGTCCTTTCCCGGTGTGACCAAGGTTCTGCCTCCCACCAACAGGCACATCCGGGTGCTGAATGGGTTGCTTGCCCGGGTCATGTGCTCCCAGCTTCTGCCATACTCCTTTTTGCAGGAGGGGAGTGACATGAGAACGCTCCTACAGTACGGGATCCCAGATAGTGTTGGGCGAACACCTGGATGTTTGGGTTCGCGAACGTTCGCCGAACATGGCCGCGATGTTCGGGTGTTCGCGCCGAACTCCGAACATAATGGAAGTCAATGGGGACCCGAACTTTTGTGCTTTGTAAAGCTTCCTTACATGCTACATACCCCAAATTTGCAGGGTATGTGCACCTTGGGAGTGGGTACAAGAGGAAAAAAAATGTTTGAAAAAGAGCTTATAGTTTTTGAGAAAATTGATTGTAAACTTTCAAAGGAAAAAATGTCTTTTAAATGCGGAAAATGTCATTTTTCTTTGCACAGGTAACATGCTTTTTGTCGCCATGTAGTCATAAATGTAATACAGGTAAGAGGTTCCAGGAAAAGGGACCGGTAACGCTAATGGTTTCTCGCCCTCTTGAACTACTATTCCCAGCAGCGACACAGAGCACAATGCTATACAGTGGTGGGTGAGCGGTGTACTACTATTCCCAGCAGCGACACAGAGCACAATGCTATACAGTGGTGGGTGAGCGGTGTACTACTGTTCCCAGCAGCGACACAGAGCACAATGCTAAACAGTGGTGGGTGAGCGGTGTACTACTATTCCCAGCAGCGACACAGAGCACAATGCTATACAGTGGTGGGTGAGCGGTGTACTACTATTCCCAGCAGCGACACAGAGCACAATGCTATACAGTGGCGGGTGAGTGGTGTACTACTGTTCCCAGCAGAGACACAGAGTGGCAGTAAACACAATGCTATACAGTGGTGGGTGAGCGGTGTACACAGAGTGGCAGTAAACACAATGCTATATAGTGTGGGTGAGCAGTGTACTACTGTTCCCAGCAGCGACACAATGACTGGGGGGACCCTGGCTAGCCTGGCTGGAGAGAGAACTACCCTGCCTGCCTACCCAAAGCTAAACCCACAGACAAATGGCGGAGAAATGACGTGGATCGGGTATTTATTTACCCAAACCACGTGACCCGTTCGGCCAATCAGAGCGCGTTCGGGTCCGAACCACGTGACCCGTTCGGCCAATCACTCTTAGTTCGGCCATATGGCCGAACGGTTTGGCCGAACACCATCAGGTGTTCGGTCGAACTCGAACATCACCCGAACAGGGTGATGTTCTGCAGAACCCGAACAGTGGCGAACACTGTTCGCCCAACACTAATCCCAGAGTGGCAAATCCCAAGCTGCCACTACTTCTCCCGCATGGCGATTCCAGCACTGCACTGCTTTGCTATGGCGAACGTGGGCCGTTCGCTCGATCACGCCATGAGTGAGCGGATCTACGTCACCATGGATTCATGGAGCAGCCGTTTTGGGACAGACTGCTACCTGTCCTTCACGGCCCACTGGGTCAGCCTGGTGGAATTCGCCAGCAAGGAAGCAGCAGGTCCATCCTCGGGTGCATCAGCACCAACAGCACCACCAGTAGTCCACTATGTGGTGCCACCACATGGGGTCAAGGGAGAAGCAGCAGCTCCCGCCACCGCCAAGCAACCACACATCAACAGCAGCGTGAAGGCCTACTATTGCCAAGCGCTGCTGGAGATGAGAAGCCTGGGGAAGAACAGTCTCACGGCAGCCAACGTGCTCCGCTACCTGAGTGAGCAGGAGAAGACGTGGCTGACCCCCAGAGGCCTCAGAGTCGGATTGGTGGTGTCCGACAATGCGGCCAACCTGCAGGCTGCCATCAGCAGTTGACACTTCACCCACATCCCCTGCTTTGCCCACGTCCTGAATCTGGTGGTGCAGAAGTTCCTGCTCACCTACCAGGGGATGGACAATCTGTTTGGAGCGGCTCTGAAAATTATGCACAGTTTCCGGCACTCAGCTGCTGCTGCGGCAAACCTGGCCGACATGCAGCAGCTTGAGGGCCTGCCAGGACACCGCCTTGACATCAATGTGCCAACTCGCTGGAATTCCACCCTGACGATGTTGGAGCAGAGGAGGGCTGTCAACCGCCACATCATTGAGGCCACTCCCGCCGGCACCACCAAACTCCAGCTCCTCTCCAACGCACAGTGGGGCAGATGCAGCAGGTCTGCTTGGTGTTGACTCCCTTCCTGCAGGGAAGCTACATTGGAGGTTAAGACCTAGATCACAAGGGAAGCCATATGGAGGAGGGAGGGACAAAGCACTAGACACCAAGGAACGTTATAGGGGAGGGGGGACACTAGACACCAGGGAGCTGTATAGGGAAGTGAGGTTGGGTTACTAGACACCAGGGAACAGTATGTGCCACTAGACACCAAAGAATTGTATGGGGAAGGGGTGACCAATAAACACCAGGGGACTGTATATGGAAGGGAGGACCGCTAGATGAAAGGGGACAGTATAGGGGAGAGAGGACCTCTAGACACCATGGGACTGTATGAGGGGAGGGCACTAGACACTAGGGAACTGAATAATAATGTATGTATGTTCTTTTGGCTGATTCTGGCCTACAGACAATGATTCTCCCAAATTTGGTATCTCAGAAAATTAGAATTTTACATAAGACCAATGAAAGCATTATTTTAATACAGAAATGTTGGCTTAATGAAAAGTATGTCCATTTGCACACTCAATATTTGGTTCTTTTACATGAATTACAGCTGCAATGCGGCAATCAGCCTACAGCACTGCTGAGGTGTTATGAAAGCCCAGGATTTTATCGCAGCCTTCTGCTCCTCTTTTTTTGGGGCCTGGTGTCTCTCATCTTCTTCTTGACTTCTTCTAGATTTTCTATAGGTTTTAGGTCAGGCAAATTTCCTGGCCAATCAAGCACTGTGATATCATGGTCATTTAACCAGGTACCGGTGCGTTTGGCACTGTGGGCAAGTGCCACTACCAAGTCCTGCTGGAAAATGAAATCAGCATCTCCATAAAAGCTTTTCAATAGAGGAATGCATGATGTGCTCTAAAATTTCCTGGTAAATGGCTAAAGCATAGTGTACCAACACCAGCAGATGACATGCCTCCCCAAATCATCCCTCACTGTAGAAACTTCACACAGGACTTCATGCAACTTGTATTCTGTGCTTGTCCACTCTATCTCCAGACTCTAGGACCTTGATCTCCAAAGGAAATGCTACATTTACCTTCATCTGAAAAGAGAACTTTACACAACTGAGTAGAGAGAAGTCCAGTCTTATTTCTCCCTAGCCCAGGTAAGATGCTTCTGATGTTGTCTCTAGCTCAAGAGTGGCTTAACACAAGGAATGCAGATGTAGCCCATGTCCAAGATATGTTTGTGTGAAGTGGCTCTTGAAGCAATTGAAAATGAACCGATCATGGATATAGGAGAGTTTTCTACAGACTAAGGGGTTGATTCATTAAGAACAACAGCGCAAGTAACTTCCTGTTAATCGCGCTATTTAATTCGGCATGCCTTAATGCACGCTACACCCGCTATTGGCAGTGTAGCGTGCTTTATAAAGTTTGTACAACTGAAGTGATAAGAATATGAAGGGCTTGATTCACTAAAACAAATAGCATGCCTTATCAAAGTTAGCACGCCTTATCAAAGTTAAGTGGTTAATGGCCTATACATAATTGGCCTAATATGCCAAAAGGCTGCTTGAATTATCATTTGAAGAACTGAGGACTGAGTGCAGGAGTGTTGTAAACAGAAGTCTCAGTCTACAAGCAAAAAGGATCACAGTGAATAAGGCATACTCCAGAAGATAAATACAGAGGTAAGCAGCTGGATGGGCATTGGGCAATAAACTTTAGGGACAAATTAGGATAGTACCAGAAATGTGAGCCTATAGTGGCAATTCCAAGCATAGCAGCAGATCATACCATAAACAGAAAAATTGGATGTAAAATAAATTGTACATAATCAGTTCACAAGATGGCAGAAGGCAGCATATCATAATATTCCAGTGAATGGAACACACGTATGGGGAGTCTGTGATAATTCTGGGACAAACAGACAAAGCGGATTCGCTGCCGGTATACCGAATGGGTGGCGGGTAACGGAATGGAACTCAGGGATAAAAACTGATGCCCAATAAAATCATCCATTTGAAAGTGAAAATGGATTAGTTTTTACCGGATCAGTTTTTGATCCATGCAGTGTGAACCAAGCCTAGCAGTCTTGCATGTTCTAAGCCTGGAGTTTCTATGGACAACACTGGTGCTGTGAACTTTTGTCTAATGCAAAGCACTACCATTTAGTCGGGAATTTCTGATCGCTCTAACGATTTTTCGCTAGAAATTGGACCGTTCCGTTAGTACCCACCTTAAGTAATTGTGTTAGTGAATACTCAAGAGAGTTTTGAAATACTCTATAGTGTAGTTTAAATATTTGAGTTTAAATTATAACCTCCATTCTTATGACATCTTTTCTAACTTATTTTTTTATAGCTTGAAGGATAGACTAGGTATGTGCTTCATGTGTCATGCTGTTTTATGGATCTGCCCAGTTCCTGTTTGTAACATATTTATGCAAGCCTTTATGTAACATATTTATGCAATAAAGCTTTTTATATCGGAAACAGTGGAGTGCCGAATTATCCTCCTGTTTAGAAGTTAAAAATTCAGAACTTGTTTGGAATTTTCCTTTAGCATATTTAGAATTTCAACAGATTCAAAATCTGGCAATTCTGGCCATTCCTAATAACTAATATTTACTAGCATTAATTAGTTCTCAGTTTAAAAACGCCCCAAGTTATAAACAACGCATTGATACAAATGGCATGCCAGTCACAATGACATCACTTCCAGAAGAAGAAGCAACACAGAGAGGTATTGATACTCCATGGGACATTTTCAGTAGCGAGTTGATAGCACAGGGGGGCCCAGTGCAGGGACAGAAGGGGGCACTGGAGGCATTAGGAGAGGGCACAGTGTTCCAACGTACATAAAGAACAAACCTCCAGTTCCCTTTTTCACTTGTTTATCAGGGACTGCCTGTAAACTTTTACTGATGTTGAGTGTTGATAAGAAGTATCACTAAAGGCCCCTATACACGCCCAATGTTTGTTACCTATCGGAGATCAGGAGCTGATCCCCTTGGGCGATTTTGCTGGGCTGAGGCACACACACGCGTGTCAGCTGTGTAGCTGACGATATGCAATGTTATTATGCGGGGGGGGGGGGGGGAGGGGCGCCATGTGGAACATGCGTGAACTAACACAGGGAGTGGTGTTAACAATGGGATTGGTGGGGGGATCTGGGGTTGGGTAGCTCCGTGCAGTGGATTGCTCACAGGTTGGGAGTCGGGGGTCATCGGTTGCCATACAACCGCCTGATTGACGGCTGAGGCCATCATAGTCAGCCACCTCAGCCGACTTAAGTCAGGGGTATGTAGTACAAGGCTTAAGAGAAGAAAGAAATAATAGAGAACAATGGGTTCCTACATTTTTGGAGCTGGCTCCTAAAATTTAGAAAATGTACCCAGTCCCAATTATAGTTATTGTTTGGTTGTGACCTTTAGTTACATTTTTTGGTTTCCATAAATAAAACAATACTTATAACCTGCTTATTCAGGTTTTTTTTCTCTTTTATTGTCTTGCTTTGCACAGGAAACACCGTTTTACAGGAAATAAACCACAGCTTATCATAATTGCCATTTATTAATGGAATGATGTGCAGGAGGCCACCTACAAAGCGTTTTTTTTGCTGACCTCAAATTGCTGTAGCTTCAGTTATATCGATACCATCTAGGTTATCAGGCCTGCTGGCAGAATCTTTTTCAGCTTTATTAATGACTCACATAGCAGTTTCTGAAGAGACAAGCCCCACAGAGAAGGAGCATTTGATTAATGACCTGGAAGCACTTTTCCTTTTCAGCTGATTAAATAAAATTGACTGGATTTTTACATTTTTATAATAAAATGACCTATGGGGCTGGGATGACACGGTGAAAGCAGCATGTTCACTCTTCAGCAGAATTTTATTTTGTCACTTGTAAAAATGAAAGGGCTACCCACCCGAGCAGAAAAATGCACTTTATCACCGTCCACTGGCAACATGCTGACAATCGCTGCATACAAATAGACAAATATGAAGGAACTGAGAGGATTGTTTACGTTCGTTTTGGAGGAAGTCAATAAAGTTTTTTTTTCTTCTGTAGCATTCTTAGTGTGTTAAAGACTGGTCTTGGCAGGAGACGTAAAAAGTGGTAAACAAAATGTTTTGCCAACAGTAGTAAGGAAGTCAGAGGTATGTTAAAATGATTTATGCTAGAGGGCTAAATTATTAACAAAGCAACTTCATTTTTTTCTAGCTTCAGCATTGTATTTTTTTTTAAAGTGTTTTGGTATTTGTGCCAAAATCTTTCAGAGCTCTGTGATTCTGCTGTAGTAATGTAGCACCGAAAACCATTGTTGTACCGGCAATATCAAGCATTGATCATCACTTATTGTCCTCATCCACCATCAGCAGGGCCATTCTAACCATAGTGGTGCCCTGGGGCAAAATTAACCTGGGGGCCCCCTTCCCCCTCTCACAGCATGTTCACCCCAAGGAAACCCAAGGTTTTTGTCTGAATAGCAACTCACTGATCCCAGTGCGCTGCTCCATCCATACTCTCTGTCTTCGTCCCTGCTGGTTGTCTCTTCTCCAGAACTCTGTGCTTGTTATTGCATTATGACTAGTCATGGAGAAAGGCAGGCTGGAAAAGCGCGCCGGGATAGGTGAGTTGCTATTCTGACATATCAGTGCAGGGGCCCCAGGAAGCCCAAGTCAGGGGAGAGCAGGGGTCCTGCAGTACTCAGGGGCTCCTTTGCCTCTATTGTACTGCTGGCCCTGACCGTCAGCTTAAAACAGTTTGTTCAAGACTGCATAAGTATGGGCATACCTACACAGTAGCACGAAGACACTGATGGACAAGTGGCTTACTGCGCAGGTGGGGCTGTATATGCACATGCACAGTATTGTCACACTTGTACACTGCATGGAGCGTGGCCATGAGAACATATTCAACAAATTCTTGTAAGGTGTGCTCAGAGAGTCTCTGCACAGCAATGGTGGACACATGGATGGATTGGGAAGCCTCTGCAAAATCCCTCTGTTATTTAAGTATCTATTGGTTTCCCCTTTTTTCAGTACAGAATTACAATATAAAAAAGGTGCATGAACTAGAACTTTAACCACCTGTAACCCACTGTGATCTGAGATCAGAGCAAGATCATCCACAAGGCAAATTTAGGCAGTTGCCTAGTGTCACACGCCCCCTAGTGGCCGAAACTGCTCAATGCCTACCAATCTATTTCAATGCACAGACAATCTAATATGGTGGATGCAATCGATGAGCTGAAACCGCTGGAATTGGGCAAACAGAAAAGCCGGAGGGAGTGTGTGAGCAACACAAGCACTTTACTACACAATATTTCAGGTACAAGGCTGCCACCACCTCTGTAGAAGGACAGAGGACCTACTGTGACTATTCTAAGTCTGCGGATGAAATTGTAAAACAATTGGTCTGACTAAAAACAATACAATACAATACAATACTTCAGGTAGCGAATCTTCAGAAATGCTAGGATTCATTCTGTGGTGCTTAGACCAGGTATTTTGCTGAAAAAATGACCTTAGTCTTTTATTGTAAAGGCAATAAACATAACTAATATATACAGAAAATGATTAAAAGTAACAATTATACAGTAGAGACTGTAGACACATGTAAATTAAATTTTAAAAAAACAAAGAAAATTAATACTTCAAGTTTTGGAAGAAATATGTACCGTACTTTGTGTGAAAATCCAAGCAAAATGAAAGGTTCCTTTGTTTCAAAAGTTATAGCAAAATGGAGGCCACCCTCACTGTCCACTGGCTGGCTTCAGTCAGGTGATGTTACACAAGGGAGGACTGAGGTTAAATTTCAGCCTGTTCCTTATATAGGATCCCAATTTTAGGGCGGGACTCAGAGGCAGCCCCTGAGCTGGAGTTTAGGGCATTTTTTTTACTTTTGGTGGGAATCTTAAATCCAAAATATTTGACATTTCCATTTCTCAGGCCACATCCATTAACACATAGCTTCTAGAGCCCTGCTGAAGGAAGATTCTTTTGGTCCTGATAATTAAAGAAAGATGTTGAAATCACAGAATACCTGCTGTATCCAGCTGGGAAAGACCAGACCCCAGGTTTTGTCCTTTGCTGTTCCTAGACATGCAATCTGGATTGTACTGTAAATCACAATCAAAAAAATGATTGATTGAGTTTCTTCATGGTTTGTCCATGACATTTAGGGCTTGGAGAGAGTTTAGGGGCCTGGGGATGCAAGCACCAGTCTTTTTCTATCAGAGATATGAACTCAAGTTTTTGTTCCTGCTGTTATGGTGTTGGAGTTTAAGTTTACATTGTGTGTCTTTAAATGACTAGTTCTTAATTTCTTAATTATTCAGGAAATATATGGTTTGTGTGGCTTTCAACTTCTTTTCACTTGGATGTTAATGGGTAGGGCCCTAGAGCCCTGTGTAACATTTGGCAGATTGGGAGAGTGAGGGTGCACTTGCAGGTGGCCTCGGCACCCATTAGTTTATTGGGCAAGTCCGGCACCCGAAGTTAAAATTATAGCAACGTTTTTAATGGGCACCTAGGGTGGCACCCAAATGTAACGGTATGTACTGCGCTCAAGTTTACGTGACCACAATAAAAGTTTTTTTTTATAAATTAACTTTACATGCCATTCAAGCTGAAGGCTATAAAGCTTAATTCAAGGTAAATATCAAAATGCAGTACCTCATTTTCTAATGCCATACTGGAACTAGTATTCAGCGGCCCAAACATCAATTTTTTGGGGCCTTTCCCATCACTTAGAATCTGCTGCCAATTATTGCCCCTACACATCTGACCAATTCACTTTTGATTGATATTGCTTTTGGTTTGATTGATGCTTAACATTTTTTTTTTTTTTGTAACCCACTGAGATTGTGGTTGGCTTGTGGTTTAAGAATCAATTTAGATTTCTATAGTCAGGAGAAACATGTCTGAGCACGCTAATGAAAGTCTGGTCAAACCCTGGATGTCACTGAGGTTCAACAGGGAATAAATTGTGGCAGCAGACTGCACCGCTGAGCAGGAAAGACTGTATAGTATGCAGACCTGCCAACAGTTAAGTGGCAGACCTATCTCTACAGATCTGTTTCAAAGTGGAGCTTCTGAAGTCAAAAGTTTAAGTAGTACCATTAAATAACAATGTAAATATGAATGGATATGCAAAATGTGAAAAAAAAATGAATGGAAACCTATATGGATGGTTCCTAGGCCTTCAGAGAGATGCAAAAATGCAAGCGCCCACTTAACCTCCCAATTCACCAAATTTTCATACAGCTCTACATATCATCAGAGGCCACTTCAGAAAGCTTATAGGATATGGCTGTGAATGTATTTCTTATACAATGAGTAACCAGGGTACTGGAAATAGGGTGTCCATGTACAATTAGTAGCCCATAGGAAGTTGGCAAATTATATTATCCTCAGTTTATGGGTTTTATTTTCTAAGATCAGTTGATACAGACTGATGAGTAACATATATATATGTGAAGTATGAAACTTCATATCTCAAGTAGGGAACTGTCTGTATTGGGGAAAAAACAGAATGCAAAAATAAATGAGATTTGGCATTCACATGCTAACATTGTAAATATTCAGCACTGAGGAATTTTGGCAATCCGTGCCAGAGATCCCCCCACTGCAGCCATGGTTTTGAATATTAGTAGTCAGGGCCGGATTTGTACTGCTTAGTGCCCTAGGCCGAATATTGCCAGCCGCCCCCTGACACAGCATCCACCCACCCCTCCCCCCACATACATCTCTGTTTTAAGTGTGCACAATGGGGATTGCGCAGGACAGTACGCTTTCCAACAAGTGATGTCATTCAGGGGCTGCTCTCACTGTATCTGTATCTGCTGGTGTCCTGGCAGGTAGCACACATACAGGACACCAATGGCTAGAGTGATGTAGATAGGTATTAGGAAGGTAGGGGTTTAAAAAAAAAAAAGACAAGAGGGGGGGGGGGGGTATTTTCCTCCTTACACAAACATTTAGTCACTGAAAGGACATCAACCTGACCTATGCTTTATAGACCTCGCTGCTATAAATGGGGCTTTGCCAGCCACCACAGTAATAAATCTATTTTTATTAATCAGAAACATTGGAATAGCAAACATTAAAAATATTTATAATTATGCACAGGTATTAGCTAAATGGATTAAAATAACAGCACTGCTGCAAATATAGCAGATGGGCCCACAAAATAGGATGCAAATAGGGCTTATTGCACAGTGCAAGGTCTGAACTCTAACAAATTCCAACTGGGAACAGTTCTCCACAACAGAGCTCCATGTTCATGCTCAATCTTTACATATCCAGATCACAATTTGGGACACAAAGGCACACAGCAGAGCAGCTAGTCAGCATATTTTGCATGCAGTGAGGTGTAAGCAAGGCAATGCATATGCACAGCAAAGCCAGCATTCAAAGACATATGCCCTCCATACTCACAGATCACGTCATCTGCAGGTTGCTTGTGTTGGCATGCATACGTTGAGTGCAAGTGTCCCAGCTCAGGTGACCACAAATGTCCATAGGAAGGGGCCCCACTAGCTTCCACATTGCATGTGTCGTGGATCCTCATACACACAAGACACAAGACAAGACAAATAACATTTATATAGCGCTTTTCTCCTTGCGGACTCAAAGCGCCAGAGCAGAGCAGCAGCCACTAGGGCGCGCTCTATTGGCAGTAGCAGTGTAAGGGAGACTTGCCAAAGGTCTCCTACTGAATTAGTGCTGGCTTACTGAACAGGCAGAGCCGAGATTCGAACCCTGGTCTCCCGTGTCAGAGGCAGCACCGCTGATAGATGCCCTCCGACCGAGAGCTGAGCAGTGAGTGACTCCCCCCCACAGATCATCTGACAGATCAGCTGTTTCAATCATCAGTCTGTGTGGCCACCGGACTTGCGATCTAGTGCTGCTCCTTCCCATTCGCTAACCTCCCCGCACTTTGCAAACATAAATCCTCCTCCTTGCGGTTGCTGTGGCTTGCAGGCCTGCCCGACATCAAACAAACAGCGGCAGATAAATAGCGGTGCTTCTTTCATCAGAGCAATGAGACAGCGAGCAGTTCCCAGTGACGCACCGTGTAATTCAAATACAGGAAGTGACATCACCGCTCACTTCCTGTACACGGCTCGTCACTGGGAACTGCTCGCTGTCTCATCGCTCTGATGAAAGAAGCACCGCTATTTATCTGCCGCTGTTTGTTTGATGTTGGGCAGGCCTGCAAGCCACAGCAACCGCAAGGAGGAGGATTTATGTTTGCAAAGTGCGGGGAGGTTAGCGAACGGGAAGGAGCGGCACTAGATCGCAAGTCCGGTGGCCACACAGACTGGTGATTGAAACAGCTGATCTTACCAAACACACAATTGGAGAAACTCACTCCCAAACAGTTCTCTGCTGCTTTATAAAGCCTGCAGGCTGCTTATAAGCCAATGAGAAGTGCACACATAATACACCTAGCTTGCAGTGATAATCAAGCAGAAGCTGAGCAAGTCAGCCAATTAGTTGGAGAGGGCTTCAGTTGCATATAGACAATGGCTATATGACCAGCAGGGGGCACCAGCGTGCAGGATATTCCCTCTCATCTGCCCCCCTCCTAACTAAACTGCATGGGATACTACAATAATTAAAAACAATGGTGCATGAGCCAGCCTGGGGTCCCGGGAACTCTCACTGCCCGGGGCCACAGAACCAGCATCTAACACCATATGTGAGCGCAGCCAAAACCTTGGAGCTGCCACCTCCAAGGCCTGTCTCCTACTGCTCTAAAACTTACCAAACACACAATTGGAGAAACTCACTCCCAAACAGTTCTCTGCTGCTTTATAAAGCCTGCAGGCTGCTTATAAGCCAATGAGAAGTGCACACATAATACACCTAGCTTGCAGTGATAATCAAGCAGAAGCTGAGCAAGTCAGCCAATTAGTTGGAGAGGGCTTCAGTTGCATATAGACAATGGCAGCTCCAAGGTTTTGGCTGCACTCACATATGGTGTTAGATGCTGGTTCTGGGGCCCCGGGCAGTGAGAGTTCCCGGGGCCCCAGGCTGGCTCATGCACAATTGTTTTTAATTATTGTAGTATCCCATGCAGTTTAGTTAGGAGGGGGGCAGATGAGAGGGAATATCCTGCACGCTGGTGCCCCCTGCTGGTCATATAGCCATTGTCTATATGCAACTGAAGCCCTCTCCAACTAATTGGCTGACTTGCTCAGCTTCTGCTTGATTATCACTGCAAGCTAGGTGTATTATGTGTGCACTTCTCATTGGCTTATAAGCAGCCTGCAGGCTTTATAAAGCAGCAGAGAACTGTTTGGGAGTGAGTTTCTCCAATTGTGTGTTTGGTAAGTTTTAGAGCAGTAGGAGACAGGCCTTGGATGTGGCAGCTCCAAGGTTTTGGCTGCGCTCACATATGGTGTTAGATGCTGGTTCTGGGGCCCCGGGCAGTGAGAGTTCCCGGGGCCCCAGGCTGGCGCATGCACCATTGTTTTTGAAACAGCTGATCTGTCAGCTGCAACAGCGCCCCAGCCACGTTGCCGCCCTAGGCCCCAGCCTTTGTGGCCTGCCCACAAATCCGGCCATGTTAGTAGTGGATACAGTAGGTGGGCCATTTGGAATGTGGTCTCAGTGGAGATAGGACCATGTGCAATAGTACCATTCATATAGTGACTTTACATAGGCACTGGATCTATTGGATCCCTTTTGTTTTGCTATGCATATTATAACTCAACAGATTACATTTTGTAATTATTGTAACTACCTAAAGCAACGGCAGCAATAGATTCATATTTCTCGTAGCAGAACAGATAACTCTGCACTTACACCAGAAACCTCTTCCCATCACAAATAAGAGGCCAGCATGGTGGAAGGTGAGGTCAGCCATTCTAAAAAAATTTTTGTAAAAACATGTATTTTTATTTGGTTTCATTTGGTGAGAGCATAGAGCAGCAGTTTTCACCATAACAATTACTTCACACAAAATGTTTCCACAGAAGCCTATGACAGCTGATCGCCGTAATTGGCTGGCTGTGGGGAGGGAGGGAGGGAGGGAGGGAAGACCTTTAAAGAAACAGTGTTTTTTACTTAAAAAACACTAACAATAATATTTATTAAAAAATTAAACATGGGGGAGTAATCAGACCCCACCAACAGAGAGCTCTGTTGGTGGGGAGAAAAGGGGGGGGGGATCACTTGTGTGCTGTGTTGTGTGGCCCTGCAGCTTTGCCTTAAAGCTGCAGTGGCACATTTCACTAAAAATGGCCTGGTCACAAGGGGGGTTTAGCACTGCAGTCCTCAAGAGGTTAATGACATGCTGACTGATAAAAATGTCCTGCTAGAGCCTCTTAATGGCTCCAGGATGTTTTTAGAAGTCAGAAAGTGCTGCTGCCGCTGTGCGCGTGCACGTGCGCGCTCCTGCAAGTGCACGTGCACGTGAAAATAGTGAAAAAAAAACACCAAAATAAAATACACCTTTATTTCCAAATAATATATTGTCACCATACTTTGTACTAGGGACATAATTAAAATGTTGTGATAACCA
Source organism: Hyperolius riggenbachi (assembly GCF_040937935.1). NCBI lineage: Eukaryota > Metazoa > Chordata > Amphibia > Anura > Hyperoliidae > Hyperolius > Hyperolius riggenbachi. The sequence goes on along the minus strand of NC_090646.1, from coordinate 598,318,351 downwards.
GGACAAATAGGCAGATAAATGTGTGGGTTTTATGTTCAGTAGCTGTGTTTATATTAAAACCATAGGGGATGAAATTGGAGAAATAGTGTATTTTTTCATTTCTTCCTTGCATTTCCCTTTAAAATGCATAGAAAATAAAGTAATTACTGAAAACAAATATCAACCCCAAAAACCCCAATTGGTGGTGAAAAAAACAAGATATAGCTCATTTAATTGTGATTAGTAGTGATTAAGCTATTGGCAAATGGAAGGGATGAGCACGGAAAGCTGAAAATCGCTCTTGTCCGTTAGTGTAAAAACCGCTTTGGGGTGAGTGGTTAAAGAGACAATGAAGAAAACAAATTAAGATATAATGAATTGGTTGTGTAGTACGGATAATTACTAGAACTTTAGTGGCAAAGAAAATATTCTCATATTTTTATTTTCAGTTATATAGTTTTTTTATAACATTGCATCATTCTCTAATATCCGCAGTTTACACACTACTCAGCATTCCAAATGATTTTAAAGAGCAGGCTAGTGAACTTTCAACTGTCCTCTGCAGGAAAAATAAAACAATACAGGTAGAGACACTTGAGGTAATAAGCTTCAAAAGACAGCACTCTCTGCGACTTTGAAAGTCGTGGAGCTCAGTGGCTCTTTTGCATAGATAACAACTGGCATTTCTTAAAGCCAATGGGTACCGCTATAAAAAAAAGTCAGATACTCACCTAAGGAGAGGGAAGGCTCGGTCCTAATGAGCCTTCCCTCTCCTCTCCAGGTGCCCTCGGTGCTGCACTGGCTCCCCCGTTCGCGTCCGCCGCCGCAGGGACTTTGGAGGTCTTCAGGAGCACTCGGGCTTCCGAAGACGGGCTGCTCTATACTACGTACGTGCGAGCGCGTCATGGAGGGCGCTCGCGCATGCATAGTATGGAGCGGCCTCGTCCTCGGGAGCCCGAGTGCTCCCGAAGGCTTCCGAAAGCTCCCTTCGGAAGTGGCAGTATTTGACCGAACTGGTCGAATACTGCCACGGGGGATCCTGCGCGGGACCGGGCACCGGGAGAGGAGAGGGAAGGCTCATTAGGACCGAGCCTTCCCTCTCCTTAGGTGAGTATCTGACTTTTTCTTTTTGGAAACGGTAAACATTCACTTTAACTCTTCCTGTACTGGAAACAATATTAGACTTATGTCTCTGTTCCTAATGTTTTATTTCTTAGCTGTACTACACAACCAATTCATTACATCATAATTTTTTTTTTCGCTTCAGTGTCCCTTTAAGTCTTAGGTCATGTTCACAGTGACAGTGCATTGAATTCTAGCAGGAACACAACACAACAGAAAGCATACAGTCAATGAAAAGTATGCTTTACTGTAACCATTAACGTTATGGTTACTGCATGCAGTGTGTTACCAAGCCGCACTGTACCCCAACAAACCTGGTGCATTGCAGTGTGACAAGCTGCATTACAAAGCGGCTGTTATGCCTCACTGCAAAGTGAATGAGGCCTAGGGTTAAGATCACTGAAGATTACTTAAAGAGGTACTGTACTGAAAATAATGTAATAAAATTGCTTATTTTTACAGTATTACTCTATAAATGATTTGGTCAGTCTTCGCCCATTGTAAAACCTTTCCTTATTATGGAAATTGATCTCAGGTTGTGAAATCTTCACTGTGGAATGTTTGTTTATGCCTTGTTCCAAAGCCAGTAGAAATAATACCTGGTCTCTCAGAATGCTCTGGGAGAAGAACCCTGCGTGGCTGAACAGCTTGGACCATGACATCAATGGGAGGGCAGGACTAAAGACTAGTATACAGCAATATGTAAACATAGGAAGTGTTTCTGTTGCTGAAACCAGGTTAATTCACATTAAAATGGGTATCCTGAATATTGGGGTATCCTGGATATTGATATCAAACATCAGCGTCAACATTAACCTTAATCATGGACATGGTTTTTATATGCTTTGGCAGGGTAGGGTTTCAATAAGTCATATAAGGCCCCTAGATTGTCTCAGTTATACATGTTTCAATATTAAGTGGTTCATTTGCTAGATAACACATCTACAGTCACAGAATATACTATTGTAATGATAGATTATATGGGATTTGCAGGAGACCCTTTTCAAAACGACTATCCAAACAATTTTTTGGCTTCCTACAGTTCCACATAAGAAGAAGAAATATACATTTAAGTTAAGCTTGTATAGCTGAGACTTTAATCTTCCTGAGTAAATTTAATGCAGCTGATCCAGAACAGATTATACTCAAGGAAAAATCGTAAAATTGGATATGCCTGTCGATCACTGACATGATTATCTGTGCAGGAAAAAGATTAAAATAATTGCTGATAAAAGAAAATGTTGTATGAGCTCTGAAGAAATAAAGAAGTTTTGGAATAAAGATGGACCTAAAGCTGTCCAAGGACTAGTGTTAGCATTCTGCAGAGGTCTGGTGGTAAGTTGCCTTTAAAGGATACCCGAAGTAACATGTGACATGATGAGATAGACATGTGTATGTACAGTGCCTAGCACACAAATAACTATGATGTGTTCCTTTTTTTCTTTCTCTGCCTGAAAGAGTTAAATATCAGGTATGTAAGTGGCTGACTCAGTCCTGACTCAGACAGGAAGTGACTACAGTGTGACCCTCACTGATAAGATTTTCCTCTTTTTATCTCTTTCTTGCTCTCAGAAGCCATTTTCTGCTAGGAAAGTGTTTTATAGTTGGAATTTCTTATCAGTGAGGGTCACACTGTAGTCACTTCCTGTCTGAGTCAGGACTGAGTCAGCCACTTACATACCTGATATTTAACTCTTTCAGGCAGTGAAAGAAAAAAGGAACACAGCATAGTTATTTGTGTGCTAGGTACTGTACATACACACGTCTATCTCATCATGTCACATGTCACTTTGGGTATCCTTTAACTTAGAAAATGTTTTATGGGAATAATAAAAAAAAATAAAGTTAAATTCTAAAAAAAGAGTACCTAAGCAGCTCGGGGTGATCCCAAACCACTAGGAATGTATAGGGGACTAAAGGAGACTGAAAAGCCCTCATATTAAAAAGCAATGTTTAGTGTGATTTGCCTTCTTAAAACAGAAGGTATTTGCAATAATTCAGCATCAAGTGAACATCTGCGGTTACCCACAATGCACCACTACAGAATATGCAAATTATCTCTTTATGCCGCTGAAGCCAGGCTAACATCTAGAACCGCTGAGGTGAACCAAAAGTCTGAAACAGGCTGTCTGTATGTGGGGTTGATTTGGCTCTGAGAAATTTAAAGCTATAGGCTTTCTATGCACCAGGAGTTCTGGATGTAAGCCTGGCTTTAGGGGCATAAAGAGATAATTTGCATATTCAGTAGCGGTGATTGTGGGTAACCACAGAGGTTGACTTAAAGGATACCCGAAGTGACATGTGACATGATGAGATAGACATGTGTATGTACAGTGCCAGGCATACAAATACCTATGCTGTGTTCCTTTTTTTCTTTCAATGCCTGAAAGAGTTAAATATCAGGTATGTAAGTCGCTGACTCAGTCCTGACTCAGACAGGAAGTGACTACAGTGTGACCCTCACTGATAATAAATTCCCCTTTTTACCCCTTCCTTGCTCTCAGAAGCCATTTTCTGCAAGGAAAGTGTTTTATAGTTGGAATTTCTTATCAATGAGGGTCACACTGTAGTCACTTCCTGTCTGAGTCAGGACTGAGTCAGCTACTTATAGAAAGAAAGAAATGAATACAGCATAGTTATTTGTGTGCTAGGCACTGTACATACATGTCTATCTCATCATGTAACATGTCACTTTGAGTATCCTTTAGGGCTCTTTTCCACTTGCAATCACTAGTGTTAGCGCTAAACGCTAGCGATTGCGATTCATCAAAATAATTTTTTTACCCGCCGATAGCGTTTGCGATTTTGCTCAACACTGCAGGGCATAGCAAAATTGCGGCAATAATCGTTCCGCCGTGCGAACGCGCTTGTGTAAAAATTGAATTGCGGTAGTGGAAATAACCTACCACGATTCCTATGTTATTTAGCAAACCCTAGCAATTTTAAAATCGTTAGTGATTTGCGCTTTTTGCGATTCAGCAAACGCAATCGCGCTAGTGGAAAAGGGCCCTAAATGCTGAATTATTGCCTTTTGCTTTAAGAAGGCAGATCATACTAAGAATTTCTATACAAAAAAAAAAAAATAGTAAAGTAGTAGTGTTCAAAATTCCATGGACTAAGTTAAAAAAGTTAACTTGCAATTTCAAAACTTAACAAACAGATTAAGGAAAATAATTTTAGAGTTTGAAATTCAGATGTATTTCTTTTTTTTTTTTAGAAGTGTATCTTTAAAACTAATGAGTAAAGTATAATGTGAGTTACAGTCTATACATTTATTGGCATTTTTTGCTCTACTGTATATGTGATTGTTATCTCTAGAAATTTTTATATAAAATAACTGAGGTTGTTGATCCTTTAAAACAAAATTATGAATGTAAAAGCATACTTTACTTGAGGCAAATTAATGAAGGCCAGATTAGTAAAACTGTATTAAAAAAAGAGGAGAAAAGGAATCGAGTGCCACAAATGTTTATTTTTCCACTGATCGAGTTTATTCACATGTATTTAAACTGTTATAAAAAGAAACATTTTTCTTGTTCCATTTTTACTACATTTTGCTACACATGGCTGTTATACATGTGTTGATCGCTTTTGATTAATTGAATAAAAACTGAATTAATCCATATGACTTATCCAATGCTAGTTTTCCTTTACCTCCGTAATGTTATACTTTTGTTGTTCTTGCCCACTCATCGTGAAACTTTTTAAAGTTTTCCCATGTCTGTTTCTTTTTGCCAGTTTGCCAAGCGGTTGCCTTTATAGGCTTCACCAAGCACCCGTATCTATTACAATACTTCTAACACTCATTATTTGCGTATATTTTTCATCTAGGTTAATGAAAACCACATTGTACAACAGCACAGGGACTACATGCTTATATAACATTAATGTGCCTAGCGACTGACCAGAGCAACAAAGACTTTTATTGAGTCTATGTATAAACAGTGAAGACGTTGCTTGAAGGAACAGAGTTGGGCTTTTGTGAAGACTCTTGTACAATGCATACCTTCATATTTACTGGCAGCATGATTACACCCATTTAGTTGCTGTAATCGTACGGCACAGCGTGACCTTCCAAGGAGAAGTGGAATGGGCACTGACCTATTTTTTAGTCGTGCATTGTCTTTAATAATAGAAAATTTTCAGCTGGAAGGAACTGCCATATCAAATAAGAAGTAATTGTAACAGAAGAAAATCGCAAGCTAGTGGATGAAAATAATACAGTTCCACTTCAATATAAAAGTAACCATTGAAATGTTTTTACGCTAAAAAATAAAAAATAAAAAACAGATGTACTGTAAGGGGAAATAAAGATATAGGTTTTTACATTTTGTTCTTTGATTCTTACTATTGAGTTGATGTTTGTAGACTGAATTAAATATCAGTCGTGGGTTTGGGAACCTACCACTAAACATTGTTTAGTATCTTTAGTAGCTTTCATCATTTTGATCTTTCTGTCATTCGTCTTTCATGGTACACAAAAACATAAAAAAAATTACATATCTCTCTTTCTTTAGATCTTACTGTATAAACTTATTATAGTACAATACAAGTGCATCGGTGAATGGATAGGTAGATAGATAGATAGATAGATAGATAGATAGAAGATAGATAGACATAGATAGATATTCTTTTGTCTTTATCCCTAAATCTGGTAAACAGCTATCCAAATAAATTTGACAAGAATGGAATCTAAAGATTAGTAAATTAAATGTTTTAGAACCAGAAGTGTGTATGATATCCATGCTGACATCAATATTAAGCTATTGCTATTTGATAGTGTGTATGTCTTTGAAAGTAAGTAAAACATTAAACAGAAATGGATAAGTCTAGCGAACATGAACCCTAATAAAAGAATCCATTAAAAGGTTAAACACTGTTGATAAAACATCCAAAATGTAAACTAATAAAAAAAAAAATGGCATTACACAGCACTACTACTACAACTAAAACTACTGCTGCTACCAGGGCCGGCCCGCTCATGAGGCGGGGTGAAACTTTTGCCTCAGGCGGCAAATTTCTAGGGGCGGCATCCGCCCATCGGTGGGTGCGGGGAGCCGGCCGCCCAGCTGGAGGGGTAGCGGGCAGGACGGGGGTATTGGGCCTAGCGGCGGGGAGGGGGGTCGGACCCCCCCCCCCTCCCTCGCCTGGGTCCCCCGTCCTCCGCTCCCCTCCAGCCTTAAATAGATAAGCAGCGCAACTCGTAAGAGGCAGTGGGCGGGGAGGACTCACCTCTTCCTCGCTCGATCCAGCGTGCGTTCCACTGACGTCACTTCCTGCAACGCCGCCCACTGTATTGTAAGTAGAGGGCGCTGCAGGAAGGGACGTCAGTGGAGCGCACGCAGGATCGAGCGAGGGGGGGTGGGCGGCGGCAGCAATCATTTTTTCCTCAGGCGGCAAAAAGTCTAGGGCCGGCCCTGGCTGCTACCAATACTTTTCATAGTATTATTACAGTTTTAATTTATGTTTATGCTATTTCTGCTGTCGTTGTTAAAGCGAACCCGAGGCAGGGTTCTGTGAATAAAATCACCATACAGAGGCTGGGTCTGTCTATAGAGCCCAGCCTCTGTTGCTATATGGATCGCTCCTAATCACCCCCTGCACTCTACAATACCCCATAAATCACAGCCGCGCTATGCGCGCTGTGTTTACCTCACTCATGTCACTCTCGCCGCTCCCCCCGCCTTCTGCATCGCTCCGGTCCCACCCGCGTCCCTTCCCTCCAATCAGTGGCGAGGGAAGGGACGCGGGCGGGACCGGAGCGATGCAGAAGGCGGGGGAGCGGCGAGACTGACAGGAGAGAGGAAAACATAGTGCGCTGCGACACGCTGCTTGTCGCCAGCGCAGCTGTGTTTAGAGGGTATTGCAGAGCGCAGGGTGGGCTTAGGGGCGAACTATATAGCAACAGAGGCTGGGCTCTATAGACAGACCCAGCCTCTGTATGGGGATTTTATTCTCAGAACCCCTCCTCGGGTTCTCTTTAAGACTACTACTACTACTACTACTACTACTACTACTACTACTACTACTACTACTACTACTACAACTACATCACTACTATATATTATTATTATTATTATTTAGATTTTTTTGTTGCTATTTGCATACTCCTATTGCATTTAAATTATTCTTGTTATTGTAAAACATATACGTTTTAATCTTTTAGACTGTAATATTATTTTTCAAGATAACATGTAAACAAAGGATAATGTGTTTTTTTTACTGCAGTTTGAGAAACTGAGAATAACTTTTCAGCACACATTATCCGAGTATCTTGTGACCGCTGTATATTTCCAGCTGGTATGCACAGCAATTATGGAATGATCTTTAAATACGTCTCTCTGTATCAATAAGAGTCTTGCACATTTCTCAAAAGAAATGGCTGCTTGAGCATCAAGTATTTTCCCTCCTACTGAGCTAATTTTCAAATGAGTAGATTCTTTTATGGCACTGAAAGGAATCACAAGAAAAAATTATGTTTTAAACTACATGTTGCTTTAGAAATACTTTGAGATCTTGACAGGAATGTTCAAAACACGTACATAAAAAAAAACCCATTGCCATTCTATTTATTTTTCCCCAGTTTTATTCAGGGCTTGTCAAATTGTTCATCCTGAGAAAAATTCAAGTATCTACTTGCTTTTTTTTATTTTTGCATCTACTTGCACAATACGCCAAGAAAAAAAAAGGAATGGATTTTGAAAGATTGAAATTACAAGTTTCCCTTCATATTCTTTTGTTTTGTTATTTGTACTTTTCCCCCTAACCATGCTTTCTAATTATGTGTACGCCTCTTACTATACTGCTTATTTTGCAACTGAATTACTTTTCTTAAACTGATTTTAAAATTCATGTGTAACACTTTAAAATAAAGCTACTATGTAATTAATTGTGCATTTACGTAATTTTCTTTTCATTTACTACTATAATGTGTAAATAATTCAACCCATATTTTGAATATCTTCCATTGTCAAAACTTTGGATTATGTTTCCCAGATTTGGTACTATTTGGGATGGTAATGTCCAATTAATGTATTCATAAACGTTCTAGCAAAGTGAAAAAAAAAATCTGCTACAAAAAAATTTAATTCTTCTAAATTACACAATATATCACGTATTTTCTACATAACAGAAAAACTCAAATAATTCACAGGAGAAAGCATACTTGCATTAATTATTGTAGAAGTATTTACCTGAGTAGTTACCTGACTCAAATGTATAGTATTTCTAATCCCAGAAATAGGAAAGTATTTCTTTCACTACGGGCAGGATAAAATCCAATACCCTTTAAAATTGAAAACGGAATTCAACTGATAATTGTGTAAAAGTGACCTATCACACTCTGCCTGACCCTGATTCTTGCTTGTATAGTCTCTTTAAGAAGCAAATCATAGGAAAAACATATCCAAGTTACCTTGGATATAAGTATTATCTTCTGCTTTTCTTTTCTTATCTCTTGTGCCATGTGAGTGTGTGACAAATCAATCAGGGTCATTTCACTCTATAGGGGCCCATACATTGGTCGATTGCAGCCATTGATCAACGGCTGATTCGACTGCTCTGACCGAATCTGCTAGAAATCGATGCAGCAGGAAGCATGATCGATCGGCTAACCGATTGATTTCTGGGCCAATTTCGATCGATTTGCTCGATCATTCTGTGCGGAAAATATAGGTTGATCGGCTGCTGACAGCAATCGATGGCCCATAGAGTTGTATTGGATCAACTGGTGCAATAATGCATTTTGATCGATTTTCAATTGATTTTATTCTGAAATCTATTGGAAATCTGTTCCTAGTATGTGGCACACATCAGATAGATTCCTGTCAGACTCGAAAGGAATCTGACAGGAATCTATCTGATGGTCGAATTTGCCACCTCATGTCTAGTGCCCTGCATTTTACCATAGATAAATGGAGATGCAATCTCATTGGCCCTACATGTCCATTGACTGCTTCATCAAATTCCAACCAATATGACTTTTCCAGACAGCAAAAAACATGATAATTATATGATCAACAGCACATCTCCACTGTGGAGTGGGTGAGGACCCTGCAATGGACCTTGGAGCAGTATAGTACATCCTTACAATGTGAATACCAGCATCAGTTACCTGTTTCAGGTTGTGTTCCCACTTGAGCTAAGAACTGTCATTTTTAGTCCATTCTCCGCTCATTGCTAAACTGACAGTAAGTGGCTCCTATTTTATATATAGAAGCCAGTCACACTTGTCACTCTGCAGTGGATCCATGGGATCCAATGCAGTAAGCAGTCCACCCTTCTATGCAGTCCATGATAATCCGCGCAGGCAGATGCATTCTCCCATATAGCCTATGGGGGTAACAAAACTGCCCTGGGCTCCATCTGGACCATAGTGGACCATTGGAGTGGACACTATAGAGTCCATTCCTGCTGGCTGTATCATGCATGTAATCGAGCTACAAGTGGGAACACAGCCTTACTGGCGAAAAAATACAAGAAAAACAAGTAAGCAATGAATGGAGAGTTGGAAAGGTAATCCTGGAGCATGACCTCTAAAGAGGATTAAGAACACTCCTAGAAATAAATTGGCTAAGCAGCCTTGAAGTAAGGGAACTCCAGTTGTGGGCCACAGATAGTGATATTATGTTTTTGTTTTTTCATCTTGAATATTTACACATATATAACAAAACTTTGGACAACTGTCCATATACGTTAAACCCAACCCCAAGGATCACATCATTAAAAATATATAATAGTAGAAGGAAATAGCAAGCTCTAGGTTTGGGGCTGATTCTTCTATTCGGCTTACTTTCACCACACTGCAAGTAGACACAACACTAGTTTTCTTCTAGGTGATATTTCACATCTTAGCAATAAAACGCCTTTTACGCCACCAGAAAGCAAGAAAATGCTCAGAATAATTTTGGCAGTTTGTTCACTTACCTTTTGGTACGTTTTCAATTGCAGAGTTCTGAAGAGTTATTTTAAACAGAAGATTGAAATTGTATCCTATGGTAGTAGAAAACTAAAGAGGAAAAGTATATTGGATCAAGCCCGTAGAGTCCTGTCTAAAAAGATCACAGACTGCTGCTCTTGAAGAGCATGCCACAGGAAGTAATTGGTGAATAGGTTTATAATTTGATGTGTAGCTATACAGAGATTTTTTTCCTTCCCATTGAGGTATAAACCTCCCTGCTTTTAATGACCACATCCTTATGTCTTCTAGGAGCAGTACCTCCTTAAACAGCTTGAGAAGTTCTGCACCTAGCCTGGATGAGGTTTCTAAATCTCTACAGTCTCTCCATTTTTCAGAAGCTTTTACTATCGGACATGACTTAAAACTAAAACAAATTTAGATATAAATAGAGGTGCTCATTTGGATTCTGCGGAATTGAAATTTCCATTGCTGGAGATGTGGCAGCGCAGGGGGGACTCTGATTCATATTTTTTGGACTTCTCCTAAGATTCAACAGTATTGGACGGAAGTCCATTATTGGACTCGGAAAATCTCCTCCATATCGATCCCTTTTGCCCAAGAGGTATATCTGCTTCATGTTGTGCCTTTCTCGAGTAAATCCTACAAAAGGTGTGTGCTTCTACAGCTGATTAACATTGCCAAAACAATAATCCCATTACTTTGGAAGATGCCTACCATTCCTACTCTGGCTCAGTGGTGGGAAAAATAAGTAAATAGGATCGATGATATGGAGATTATTCTTGCCGCCCAGGACAAAAAGGATTTATAGGTGAAAATATGGGCCTTGTGGTATAAAGAGTTTAAAGATTCCAATATAATGATATCACATCCTTATACTCGGTGGAGGGAGGGAGAGGAGCTGACATTGCGTCTGGTTGAGCTACTCTTTGTGTGGCTCAGATGAGAGTTGAACCTGTGTGTAGACCATCCATTATTATCATTATTTTATTTTTTCGTTTATTAGGAGGCTACGTTGATTCCCTGGGGGGCACCAAATTGTACACCAAACTGTGCACTAAATTGTATACCGAACTGTATGCCAAATGTTCCTGAGGCTCTGTGTTGAGGCTTTGCTTCTAAATCTTTTTAAATATTATGTGGGAATATTCAGGCCTACATTTATTATGGTTGCTTTTCATTGTACTCCAATTCATGTTTTTCTCAACCAAGGCTCTATATATCTGTCCCTTGTTTATATTTTGTGCTGTATTGTCTTATCCAGTAGAGCTGATTGCTGTTGGACAATCTGTATGCTATGTTATGCTATTTTTTGCCGAAAAATGACCTTTTCTTTTTGTCTGACATTATATTGCACCTGTTTGTACTCTTCTGGTTGACTTTAACAAAGCTTAAATGTGGAGAGAGAAAAAAAATAAATTTCCACATGTCTGATCAGAAAACGGAAATTGGATTTCTGTGGATATACCTCATTACCAAAACTCGGCAATTTTAGCCCAATGAAACTCGAAAGCATTGGAGCAATCATAGAATGCATAATGTTTCTGCCAAAATCTGATCACCACGGTTTTTTAAACCAATCAAAAGACTCGGACACTGCCAATTGTTTCCAAGTCTTGTAACTAGCCTAACATTTCCTTGGTGTTCCGATTACTGTAGTAAAGTTCTGCATTCTCTGATTGGTCCAATACTTCTGAGTCAACTTGGAACCAACTCAGAAGTATTTGGCCAATCAGAGAATGCAAAAAAGAAAGAATCAGACAACCACAGAATAGGCAATCGTCATTGCAGAATGGGAAATCTGCATTTCTGGTCTTTGGACTTATTCCAAAGTAGACTTTACTTTTCTCATTTGTCTTTGCTATCTCCCCCCCCCCCCCCCTTTACGTCATGGAGTTTCTTTTTCCTTTACTTTGCTACACAGGGCAACCAAGTTCCAGTAAATAAATAAAAACCTTGGAGTTTAGCTCTCTACATGGTGCTGATTAATGTCACATATTATTTCAAAACTCTGTATATTCTGTACCTCAGCATGAGCTTACTTGCAAATGCCCAGTCTGGATGCACTTATCCATTGCCAGAAGGGTGGCCTTAAAACAAGCATGGTCCTGCACAGTCAGCTGGTCCCCGTGATGGAGGTTAATACGGGGGGGCAGTCAATGACTCTCTGTGGGGGGAGGGGCGCTGTATGTAGTTACGCCCCTGGCTGAACATTTTATAAAAAGAGGGGAAGAGTTGATTTTTGCACAAGGTTCATTTTTTTCTGTGCATTTTTCCAATTCTCTGGACTGCCAGTTTTCATATTAAAGGCACAAAAGCCCGTAGAGATTTCAGGGAAAGGAAAAGAGGTAAAACTAGTAGCGTGGGGACATAGAAAGAAATTAAGACCCCAAAAAGCTAATAACCACTTACCGTACTAATGAGATTGGACAGTAATTTGCAGATTCTCTCCCTGATCATTTCATCTCCCTGGACAGCTGGCCTTATATTGTTTTGAGGGCAACGCAGAGGCATAGTTGATAGTACTCTCACCTTGCGGTTCAAATCTCAGCCAGGGCTCAATCTGAAATTTGAGAAAATTGAGTTTGTAGGTTCTCCCCGTGTTTGTGTGGGTTTCCCCTGGACACTCCGGTTTCCTCCCCCATGCCAAAAAAACATACAAATAAATGAATATGCTTTACCCTAAAAATTGGCCCTAGACCACAATGGACATATGACTATAGTAGGGATTAGATTGTGAGCTCCTCTGAGGGACAGTTAAGTAACAAGACAATATACTCTGTACAGCACTGCAGATGATGCCAGCACTATATAAACTCTAAATAATAACAATAACCATAAGTCCTATTCCATAGGTTTAAGGTCAATGGTTCGGTAAACTGTAAGAGCATGAAAAAATCCTCCTACTTATTTATCGGTTTCTATTTAACTCACATGCTACAAAGATTCTATTTGATATTTTACTATTGGTTAACATTTCTTCCAAAGTTTCCTTTTTCAGCATAGTCTTTAATTGCATATAAAAGGTTTCCATTTGAAAACCATGGATCCTTCAGAGGCCTGCCGTGTCCTCCTTGAGATCACCAATGCAGCGCAGGGACCCCTAGTCCGCCCCTGCACTTCTATTCATGAACTCTGCTGGATGCCTCGCACCTGCGCAGTAGCACAGAGTGGGGGAAAAAGATGAGGCTGAGCAGCTCCATGCTACTGTCTAGGTGCGAGGCGTCCGGCACCTGCGCAGTGCAGCCCTGCTTGTTCATGGACAGAAGCGCGGTCGTGAGCTTCCAGAGGGTCCCAGCGCTGGATCACAGGTTTATTTTTAAAATGTGTATGCAGAACTCGGGACTTGGTATATAGTAAAGTGAATTGCAACAAAATGTTGTTACCAGATTTGAAAAATATTTTTCTTCAAATTTTTTAAACCGATTTTCTCAAAAACTGCACAACATGTAATTGCAAAATTCTGTGTGTCAATGAGCTGTACACACTGTATAAAATTATGATTATGCACAAAATTAACCACTTAAAGGGATACTGTAGGGGGGTCGAGGGAAAATGAGCTGAACTTACCCAGAGCTTCTAATGGTCCCCCGCAGACATCCTGTGTTGGCGCAGCCACTCACCGATGCTCCGGCCCTGCCTCCAGTTCACTTCTGGAATTCCTGACTTTAAAGTCAGAAAACCACTGCGCCTGCACGCCCGTGTCCTCGCTCCAGCTGATGTCACCAGGAGTGTACTGCGCAGACACAGACCATACTGGGCCTGCGCTGTGCGCTCTTGATGACATCAGCGGGATTGAGGACACGGCAACGCAGGCGCAGTGGTTTTCAGACTTTAAAGTCAGAAATTCCAGAAGTGAACTGGAGGCGGGGCCGGAGCATCGGTGAGTGGCTGCGCCAACACAGGATGTCTGCGGAGGACCGTTAGAAGCCACGGGTAAGTTCAACTCATTTTCCCCTGACCCCCCTACAGTGTCCCTTTAAGGACTACAGGGTGGCTTACACCTCCTTGTGACCAGGCTATTTTTTTACAATTAAGTGCTCTGCAGCTTTAATAGCTTGCGGCAGAGCCATGCAATTGAGCACATCCTGCAGTGCAACCCAGGTTTAAATTGATTGGTCCATTTAAAGCTGTATATATTTGCATAAAAATTTCCATAAACTCAGAAGAATTTGCATCTCTTTGGCCATCCCTAATTGGGACCTATGCTCTCCACACAGTTTTGCACCCCTTTCATGCATCTACACTACAGTACTATATTGGGAGTTTGGTCAGTTGCCAGTATGGTGGTAGAAGATGAGCATTCTTGGGGGAGATGAAGAGTCCTAATGAAACAATGGGGCACCAGAGGAAAACTTATTTTAGAAGTGAGTATAATGTTTCTTTAACCAGGATACTTTTGACATTTTGTTCAGAGACTTGTTCAGAGACTTGTTCCGAGACTTGTTCCATGACTTGTTCTATGACTTGTTCCATGGGCAGCACAGTGGCAAAGTGGTTAGTGCTCTCACCTTGCAGCTCTGGATTCCCAGTTCGAATCCCAGACAGGTCAACATCTGCAAGTAGTTTGTATGTTCACCCTGTATCTGTGTGGGTTTCCTCCGGGCATTCTTGTTGCCTCCCACATCCACTAAAATACAGATAAGTTAATTGGCTTCCCCTGAAATTGGCCATAGAATACAATACATGCACTACACAATACATACATAGACATATGACTATGGTAGGGATTAGATTGCGATCCCCTCTGAGGGACAGTTAGTGACAAGACAATATACTCTGTACAGCGCTGCGGAATAGAAATAATAATAATAGATGGGCCCTGCTCCATACAGTTTTGATTCCCAATATATAAACACAAAGAGCTGTTTTCAAGACAGATAGATGTTGCTCTATACTTGGCTGCTTCTAAAAAAAAAACATTGGTTACCATAGCACAAATAAACATGTGGATGAACGTTAATGATCTGCAATACTTAACTAGTCTTCAAAAATAATAATGAAAAAAAATTGAATAAGAACAGGACTTTCATGCTTTCGGCTACAACCAAGAATTGGCAGTTGGCATAGCAGAAAAGACCAGAGAACATAAGAGCCTAGTTAAAAGATTCTGCGGCAACTGCAATACTTCCCAATGTAATTATAGATTCTTGATTGTATGAATAATAAGAGTCATGAAGACCATATGCTGCTGGTTTTATGCACCTTTGTCCTTCTAAATTATAGAACATCGCCATAAAATCATATTAGCTATTCAATATTTGACAAAACATTAGTTGTCAAGATGACCCGGTCATGATGTAATGTAAATGCATAAATGGTAATGTAAATATCCAAATGATTAAGTACAAGCACAGGAAAAGATAATTGGACGAGAGTAAAAGGCTAACTGATGCAGCCTTTATGCCCCGTTAATATCAATGGAGCCCATTGCTGCTGTGATACTCAAGAATGTCCATAAAGCTTTGCTGGCTTCATAGTGGAAGGTGGCCTGTATCTCCAGCTGATGTCACTCTGGTCCCTTAATGGCATCCTAAAAAAAAAATAAAAAAACAGCTGGTTCCTCACCTGCAAATATTGATTCAGTATATGGTAATCTGGTATCACACCACTGTTGTCTCAAGGCAAACAGCTTGTATAAACAAACGGAGCATGATCGTGCCATCTGTCTACTGCTCAAGTGTTTTAAATCCGCATTTTGGGGAGAAAGATTGTTTATGAGGCATAATTTATAATCCGCTCTCACTTCCTCTAGACAGAGGGAGATGGAGAGAATTCACGAAGCACAAGGTTTGGTCTCCAGCATCATAAGAATTTCGATTAATGGATAACCAGGAGTAAAATCTCGGCTGTGTACTCAAGTGGATGTTTAGCAAGACTAAAGAAAACAGCAATCCAGGCCTGTATGAAGCGGAGCTACAAGGAGGAAGTAGATTCTGTGGACATTTCATGCTCTGTCTAGCTACATTTACTGCACATTAGCAAGAGCAAACACTTCCACAAAGGGGTTTTACAGAGACAGACAAATAGAGAGGCTTCCGCAAATATCAATAACGATTTAAGTATGACGGTGTTGCCGGCAGAGCAGTGATTTTCATCGTCCGCGGAATTCAGCATAAAACCCGGGAAAGTTGTTTACATTCCATCTTCACCATTTTCTAAAAGGAGAGACATGCTGAACTTTCACGGGTGATTAACGGGACTCTGTGTAATGTGTATGCATATACTCTGCTACGTCGTTTATGGTTCTTTTATATGTTAGGTTGTTTTTATGGCAAGAGTAAATCCCTTAAGGTGCTATGCTGGTCGGCTCATTTGTATTATTGTCTTACCATTGTTTTATCTTGTGTGAGGTTTTGATATTATAATATTGGGGAAAAAAACTGTTCTCCTTATCTTATCACACACTACAAGTCAGATTAGGGTGCTGAATGACATACCGTGTTTTGGGGATGTTGGCCTAACCTGGAGCACCTAGAAGAGAGGAACATACAAACTCTATGCAGATAGTGTCAGTTTTCTATCTATTTATTCACTTTTTCACACATCCTTCCATTCAATCATCTATCACAGCATACCCTTTGTCAGAAATGCACCTGTAGTTTATCCACCTAGCTGGGTCATTAGCAGGTATCCATACAGTGTGGTCTTTGTTTTGTGCTGTAGTTCAGCGCTGGGTTGTAGATTCGTTTTAGTATCTTCTTCGACATCCCTATCAGCTATAGCTGTGTTTCTTGCCATAGGCTTAACTACAATTCATAGACTCGCATGGCAAACATTTCGTGGATTTCCTAGCCTAAGGCTCGGTTCCCACTTCTGTAGGACCACATGCAGCCAGTGGGGGCAGACAGTGTAGTGTCCGCTCCGATGCTCCACTGTGTTACGGCTGGAGACTGGGGCAGGTGCATTTCCCCCATAGGGTATATGGGGAATGTATATGCAGGATTATGGCAGACTGCACAGAAGTGCAGTATGCTTACCACAACTGATCCAATGGATGCATTGCAGGCTGACAAGTGGGAGCATCTCCTATATATATATATAAAATAGGAGCTATACACTGACAGTTTTGCAGTGAGTGGACAAAAAATGTCCGTTCTCAGCTCAAGTGGGAACACAGCCTTAGGCCCCGTTCACACTATCGCATCGCATCGGGGTACTCTCCCCACCGCTCCCTCGCCACTCCCACGTCAGGTTTGCTTAAACATTTAAACTTTTTTGTAAGTTCAAACTTAATTATTTGTTTGAATCTTTATTTTACAAATACTTATGTCCCATGGGGAGCAGGCATGACACAAAGTTTGTAAAGGATACTGAACATTCTATTAAGAAAAATCAGAATTGCTATCACACCAAGAGAATCCTTAAGGGCCTGTTTACACTACACAAGGATTAGGGGTGCAGAAAAACTAACTCTAATGAATGCCTATGGGCCTATTTTCACTTATGTTTTCATTGTATAGGAAAAGGGATTCATGATGCAGAAATCTGCATCAGAAAAATTGCGTTTAGTGTAAACAGGCCCATAGACATTCATTGGAGTCAGTTTTTTTGCATCAAGAATTTGGGTGTAGTGGAAACAAGCCCTAAATAGCCACATGCAGATATATGGATGCAGAAAAACTGATGCAGAATTAATGCAGAACAAGTGGAAATGGTCCCTTTGGAGAACTGAGTGAAGTGAGGGCTCATTCACATTAGGGGCGTTTTCGGTATTTTTTTCAAGCGCAGGCGATTTTCAAATTCACCCTAAAAACGCTTGTGCAATGATTGCCTATGCGAGAGTTCACGTCTGAGTGGTTTATTTCCGATTCGCTCAGCAAAGCAGTGCCTGTACCAATTTTAGGGCGTTTATGCTATAATGGAGAGTATAGGAAAAACGCAAAACGCTCACAAAATCGCTTTGTGCAGCGATTGTGTTTGTGTTTTTAAGAATAAATACATTGGCCTCATTTCACTAAGCTTATCTCCTGTCTTTAATAACATTTCTAGAGTTATCACTGTGGTGATAAGGCATGTAGTATTCAGGAAACATTTTACCTCAGGCAAACCTAAAGTTAACTCTTCTGTCTTTAAAGGATACCCGAAGTGACATGTGACAAGATGAGATAGACATGTGTATGTACAGTGCCTAGCACACAAATAACTATGCTGTGTTCCTTTTTTTCTGCCTGAAAGAGTTAAATATCAGGTAAGTAAGTGGCTGACTCAGTCCTGACTCAGACAGGAAGTGACTACAGTGTGACCCTCACTGATAAGAAATTTCTCTTTTTAACTCTTTCCTACTCTCAGAAGTCAATTTTTGCTAGGAAAGTGTTTTATAGTTGGAATTTCTTATCAGTGAGGGTCACACTGTAGTCATTTCCTGTGTGAATCAGGACTGAGTCAGCCACTTGCCTACCTGATATTTAACTCTTTCAGGCAGAGAAAGAAAAAAGGAAGGCAGCCTAGTTATTTGTGTGCTAGACACTGTACATATCCATGTCTATCTCATCATGTCACATGTCACTTTCAGTATCCTTTAAAAGGAAATATCCATACCCCTCTCAGTTTAGGTTCCCTTTCAGGTGAAATCTCTAAAGTTAACTCTTTAATCCTTAAAATAACTCTAAAATTATAAAGTTAAAGAGAATCTGTACTCTGGAACAATTGGAACAGGTATAGGAACTTATAGGATAGAAGAAATAAGGCTGAAAATGTTGTTACAGAGTCTCTTTAAAGACAGGCTGTTAATTAACTGCGTGTGAAAATAACTACAGAGGAGGTAACTTAAAGGATTCATCAGGGAAATATGAATAAAATAAGTGCTACTTACTGGGGGCTTCCTCCAGCCCCAAGCTCCCAGCATGTCCCTTGCCACAGCTCTCATCGCAGCCATTCGCCGCAGCTCGCTCCCGGTTCAATTCAATTTTCCCTGATGACTCCTTTAAGGAATGAAGAGATAAGATAACTCTTTCACTGTGAAAACGTATCTCTACTAGTGATGTCGCGAACCTCCAATTTTTGGTTCGCGAACCCAGTTCCCGAACTTCCGCGGAAGGTTCGGTTCGCGGAAAAGTTCGCAAACTGCAATAGACTTCAATGGGGAGGCGAAATTCAAAATTTAGAAACATTTCTACCGGCTGGAAAAATGATAGAAGAGGAGGAAGACATGATTGAGTGAAATACACATCAAAAGTGCCAGGAACAAATCTAGATTTCACATAAACCCCTATTTTAAGGTCACAAATCTCATTCAATGTTCAATTACAGGCCTACACTACTTTACAACGTCAGGCAGTGTATCCCTTCCTCCCTCCTCCCGGAGGGAGGAGGGTCTCATCTTCCAGGGAATTGTAGAATTTCAAAAGCCAGCTTTTATACCTCGCCAAGAATTGAACCCAGGTCTTGGCCAGGAATTGAACCCAGGTCTGAGTGCTTGGTAGTCAGCTCTCTTAACTGCTATACCACCACCAACACTGCATGCTGAAATCGTGGTTGGGGGTTCTTGGCACCCTATGGAAAAAAATACAGGAGACAAAAAAGGGAGCCCAATAGTGCAGTATGTCAATAATAGGTATGTGAAGAAATCAATTGATTGAAAGGGCTACTCACAAAGGAGGGTTGCAAGGGGCAACCGACCACAGGAAGCAGGTGGAGACCATAAACCCGACTCCACTCGGGGTGGTCCTGGACGGACCTGGTTGCGGTCGCTCTCTTAGACGAAAAAGGATGGACGAAACATTAACTGTGGTAAAATAACGGGTGTTCTGTCACAACCCCTCGGACAAACATGTACGGGGGTATAACTATGCACAATAAGGGAAAGAGGCTCCCTGATTTGAATAAAAGCTTTTAAAACTAGTTTAAAAACGAAAAAGAAAAATGAGATATCTTACCTCAATGACGAAATCTCTTTAAACTTACAAAAGATTTTTATTTGAGCACAGGCAACGTGTTTCGCGGGTCTGAGCCCGCTTCCTCAGGCCAATACAGTGCCAAATGACAGAAATCATGTAGCATAGGGAGCCTAGCATGTACCATTATGATCTATCCTAGAGAAAAATGAGCTTGCTTAAAGATTTGTAGGCTTTTAAAAGCCAGCTTACATACCTTGGCCGGGAATTGAACCCAGGTTCTTGGCAGTCAGCTCTCTTAACCGCTGTACCACCACCAACACTACATGCTGAAGCCAGCCTAGCATGTACCATTGTGATATACCCAAGAGAAAATGAGCTCTCTCTCTCTCTCTCTCTCTCTCTCTCTATCTCTCTCTCTCCTCTCTCTCATCTCTCTCTCTCTCTCTCTCTCCTCTCTCTCCTCTCTCTCTCTCTCTCTCTCTCTCTCTCTCTCTCTCTCTCTCTCTCTCTCGTCTCCTCTCTCTCTCTCTCCTCTCTCTCTCTCTCTCTCCTCTCTCTCTCTCTCTCTCTCTCTCTCTCTCTCTCTCTCTCTCTCTCTCAGACTTGATGGTTTTAAGCTGAAAATTCACTTCAATGTCATCAACGGATACCAGCAGAATTTCACAGGCAATTTCGGAATGACCAATTTCCGCCCAAAATTGCGGAAAATAAAATTCCACGGAAAGCGGTGACCATCCCTACTAGAGAGAGAGAGGGAGAGATGAATCTACATGGCTATCTGGGGTTCTCTTCGGACAACTGTTGAACAAAAAAGGCAAGGCCATGCCTGGGTGGGGTTGAACCACCAACATTTTAGTTAACAGCCAAACACACTATGCCAATTGTGCCACAGAGACTGAGTTCTATTCCTGGCCAATGTGAGTTGGCTTTTGACATACTACACATCCTTAAGCAAGCTCATTTTTCTCTAGGATAGATCATAATGGTACATGCTAGGCTGCCTTCAGCATGTAGTGTTGGTGACGGTATAGCGGTTAAGAGAGCTGACTACCAAGCACTCAGACCTGGGTTAAATTCCTGGTCAAGACCTGGATTAAATTCCCGGCCAAGGTATGTAAGCTGGCTTTTGAAAGCCTACAAATCTTTAAGCAAGCTCATTTTTCTCTATGATAGATCATAATGGTAAATGCTAGGCTGCCTTCTGCATGTAGTGTTGGTGGTGGTATAAGCGGTTAAGAGAGCTGACTACCAAGCACTCAGACCTGGGTTCAAATTCCCAGCCAAGACCTAGGTTCAATTTCTGGCCAAGGTATATAAGCTGGCTTTTGAAATTCTACAATTCCCTGGAAGGTGAGACCCTCCCTCCTCCGGGAGGAGGGAGGGAAAGTAATAACAATTAGCTAGGAACAAGCCTATAAGAGCCTAACTAAACTCTCCCTAGCAGAGTCTGTCAGCAGCTGTCCCTTAACTAATTAGTGCAGGCAGACTAGTGAGTAAAACAGCACAAGGACCTTGCCTTTATAAGGGGGGTGGGGCTCCAGGAGTGAGTGCAGTCTAATTGGCAACAATGTGCCTGCTGACTGTGATGTAGAGGGTCAAAGTTATGCTCAATAGAGCATTATGGGGCAAATCGAACTTCCGGAAAAGTTTGCCTGCTCTAGGCGAACGCGAACCACCGAAGTTCGCCTGGAACCATTTGCCGGCGAACCGTTCGCGACATCTCTAACCTCTACACCTTAATAAGGCAAGATCGATGTGTGGTGGTAAGTTTTCTCTTGCCTTATTATCTCCAGCATGATCTTGGTGAATTGAGGCCAACATATATATTTTTTTCCGGTTTAAAAAGGTCACTTCCTGACTTACGTCAGGGAGTGAATTAAAAAATCGCTCTGGAAAAGCACTTTAAGAAAAACGCAGAGGCACTAAAAAAAATAATGCACAAAATCGCAAAACACTTGCGTTTGCGATTTCGATTTTAGATTTTAGAGCCTAAACTCTTTTCCCGGTAAAAGTCTGAGTGAGTGAGTGAGTACATACTGTAGATTGTTGTAAACTTAAAGGACAACTGCAGTGAGGGGGATATGGAGGCTGCCATATTTATTTCCTTTTAAGCAAAACCAGTTGTTTAGCTATCCTGCTGATCCTCTGCCTCTAATACTTTTAGCCATAGACACTGGACAAGCAGATCAGGTATTTCTGAGATTTTTGTCAAATCCGACAAAATTAGCTGAATGCTTGATTCTGGTGTTATTCAAGCAC
This sequence comes from Hyperolius riggenbachi, assembly GCF_040937935.1. NCBI lineage: Eukaryota > Metazoa > Chordata > Amphibia > Anura > Hyperoliidae > Hyperolius > Hyperolius riggenbachi. The sequence goes on along the minus strand of NC_090646.1, from coordinate 598,296,235 downwards.
TTCTGCATCCAAAAAGACACACAGGACTGCCAAGAAACTGGTATTGCTTAAAAGGAAACACATATGGCAGCCTTCACATACCTCTCACTTCAGTTGTTCTGTAACTCAGAGTAACTGTTGTGCTGGTTCTTGTTTGCATCTCTGTCTGTTGGTTGCCAACAATAAACAGTAAACACTAAATATTTTATGTTATAATTCATCTTTATCTATCAGAAGAATTTTAAAAAAGCTTTTTAAAAAAAAAAAAAAATAATAATAATAATTAGTATATTTAAAAGAAAGAAGAGAATCCAACTTTGCATTCCTCTTCTGTTACCATTGCATTGCCAGTAACATCACAAGTTTATTATCAAACTGGCCTTGGACTTCAACTGTACAACTTTGCATTTGAAAGGGCTTTCTTGTCAATCTCCTCATACAATCCAGAACAATGGAAACTGAATATATGATGGAAAATAAATATTCATAATCAGATGGTACCTATAGTGAAAGATGAATGTCAGAACAGAATGTACCTTCAGAAATATAGGTTGCTGAAATCAAAGTGAAAGTAAAATAAAGAGAGATGAGCTTCTTGGTGTTCTCATTATCCTGTGACGCCACCCATCTCATTCAGATTGGATGAAAGGCTGGTGAGGTGAATGCAAATAAGCTTGACCTACAAGAGAGGTTAAATGTGCCTAGTATTGGCTATACAGTGTCCGGAAGTACTGACTATATTGGAAGACTTTTATATGCTCATACAATTCACTGTTTCTTCTTAGGAGATACCTTTTCATCTTCTGTTTAAAATAACCTTTCAGCACACTGCAAAGTAGGTGAAACAGTACTATCATAATTATTCTGAGTATGTATTAGAGATGGCCCGAACGGTTCGCCGGCGAACGGGGACCGGTGAACTCCCGGGGTTCGCGAACTTTTCCGGAAGTTCGATTCGCCCCCATAGTGTATCATTAGGGTCAACTTTGACCCTCTACATCACAGTCAGCAGGCACATTGTAGCCAATCAGGCTACATTCTCTCCTGGAGCTCACCCCTCCTTATAAAACGCAGGCAGCGTCAGGCATTGGACTCACTCATGTGCCTGCAGTAATTAGAGAAGGGAAAGCTGCTGCTGCTGCAGAGAGAGAGAGCTATACGGAAAGCTTATTTAGACTCTTGTAGGCTTGTTAGCTTGCTCTTTGCTGATTCTTATTGCTAAAAAAGCACCCCTCAACAGCTCTTTTGACTTGAGAGCTAATCTTGTTCTTGTGATTTTGTGTGTGGCCCACTGGCATTATATACAGCCTTGTCAGTCAGTCGCAGCTGGCCTTTGGTCCTTGGTGGTAATTCCTACTGTGCCACTGCCAGGCCCAGCACATTCAGTGACTACCTGTGTGTGTGACAGGCAGCTGCACATTTGTAATCCCAATCACTGCACCTGTTCACTGTTGAGTGCACCTACCTACCTATACCTACGTGAGCGCATGCATTGTTAATACCATCAGTCATTGTACCTGTTCATGGTACCTGTGTGTGTGACAAGCAGTTGCACATTTGTAAACCCAATCACTGCACCTGTTCACTGTTCAGTGCACCTACCTACCTATACCTACATGAGCGCACGCATTGTTAATACCACCAGTCATTGTACCTGTTCATGGTACCTGTGTGTGTGTGTGTGACAGGCAGCTGCACATTTGCAATCCCAATCACTGCACCTGTTCACTTTTCAGTGCACCTACCTACCTATACCTACGTGAGCACACGCATTGTTAATACCACCAGTCATTGCACCTGCTCACGGTACCTGTGTGTGTGTGAAAGGCAGCTTCACATTTCTAATCCCAATCACTGCACCTGTTCACTGTTCAGTGCACCTACCTACCTACCTACGTGAGCGCACGCATTGTTAATACCACCAGTCATTGTATCTGTCCATGGTACCTGTGTGTGTGTGTGTGAGACAGGCAGCTGCACATTTGTAATCCCAATCACCGCACCTGTTCACTTTTCAGTGCACCTACCTACCTATATCTACGTGAGCACACGCATTGTTAATACCACCAGTCATTGCACCTGCTCACGGTACCTGTGTGTGCGTGTGTGTGAAGGGCAGCTGCACATTTGTAATTTCAATCACTGCACCTGTTCACTGTTCAGTGCACCTACCTACCTACCTACGTGAGCACACGCATTGTTAATACCACCAGTCATTGCACCTGTTTACGGTACCTGTGTGTGTGTGTGACAGGCAGCTACACATTTGTAATCCCAATCACTGCACCTGTTCACTGTTCAGTGCACCTACCTACCTACCTACGTGAGCACACGCATTGTTAATACCACCAGTCATTGCACCTGTTTACGGTACCTGTGTGTGTGTGTGACAGGCAGCTGCACATTTGTAATCCCAATCACTGCACCTGTTCACTGTTCAGTGCACCTATCTACCTACCTACCTACGTGAGCGCACGCATTGTTAATACCACCAGTCATTGAACCTGTTCATGGTACCTGTGTGTGTGACAGGCAGCTGCACATTTGTAATACCAATCACTGCAGTGCATACCTGTAACCTGTTCAGTGCACCTACGTGAGCGCAAGCAGTGTAATATACCACCAGTCACTGCACCTGTTGGTGGTACCTGTGTGTGACAGCTGCACATTTGTAATACCAATCCCTGCATACCTGTTCACTGCACCTGTGTGACCGCACGCTGTTTAGTATACCAGTCCGTGCATACCTGTTAATTGCACCTGTGTGACAGCTGCACATTGTATCATATAACCAAAAAGAAAAGAAAGAGAAGTCTATCATGGGCTATTAATAATAATAGTATCAAGAGCCGATAAAATCTCTGCTGAAAAAAAGTTATCTTTATTGAAGCAAGTATTTCATAAAAACAATTAAAAACATACAGATCTCTCGTATCGTGCCAATTATAATTACCTTTCTGCTGTTTAGCAATATATAATGAAGCCAACAATAGTGCAGTCTAATCAATGGCTATATCAGATGCCACAAGAAAAAAAGTGCATATCCAACAGTACATCTCGAAAAAGGTCTTTTATGGTGTCCATACATGGTACAATCTTTTCATCCAATCTTACCATTTCTATGTAATAGGAGGTAACTGCCTAAATTATCCTTTCAGTATATTCACTTAATTTACCCTTATACTACATAGAAATGGCAATGGCAACAGCCAATTCATGGAGCACCCTAAATCAAAGTGTCAATTCCCCTTCATGATCGTTACGTATCACAATGAAGGAATGACCGATGGCAATATGAGTGTCTCAGGGGGTGGCACACCTGACCGAAGAAAATAGATAATAAGGTCGTTGCTTCATTGTGGACAGACCAAATTCGATCAGCTGGACACTTAGTCACTGTTGTTCTGTCATTCAGCTACCTTAGCCCGACAATATGGGCTTGAAAACCTCCACGGCCTGCACTCTGGCCATGGTGCGCACCAGTCCAGCACGGCCGTCACTACACAAACAGCTGTTTGCGGTGCGTTACACAGTGAGTTTGGTGTGTCAGTGTGAAGCAGTACTCTAATTACACTACCTGATTGATGTATACACATGGAAGATGTTTTAAAGCACTTTAGGCCTCCATTTTAGCATTCAATGTGATTTCTGTCCATAAAACGCTGCTGTGCATCAAATCCTGATTTTTCCCGGGGAATTTTGGTGTCTATTCCACTCCGCCATGCCCCCTGCAGGTGTTAGACCCCATGAAACATCTTTTCCATCACTTTTGTGGCCAGCATAAATGTTTCTAGTTTTCAAAGTTCGCATCCCCATTGAAGTCTATTGCAGTTCGCGAAAGTTTGCATGTTCGCGTTAAGTTCGTGAACCGAAAATCGGAGGTTTGGGCCATCTCTAGTATGTATTTGCTTGTTAGTGGTTTAAAGAAAACCTGAAGTGAAAATAAACGTATGAGACAATGATTTGTATGTGTAGACAGCTAAAGGTAGCCATACATCTAGCGATTTTGCAGTACGATCAACCATTCGATTCAATCATTTTATCGAATCAAGAAGGAATCGAGTGTTCCAGAATTCCCAATCGATGAAAAGTGTCTGATTTCATGTCAAATCAACCATCTTAGTGGATGGAGCAGGATGCAAGATATCGGTCGATTGCACAGGAATTGGCTACTGTTCACATGTCATTCAATCGATTTTTGCATTCAGAGCATGTAGACACAACATTGGTCTAATCGAATGTGAAGGTGAATCGCATAGGATATCGTTTGTTGTGTGTGGGTTACTAGTCAATCGACTTTCGTTCAACCATACTAAGGCTCCCTGCACACTGCAAATCTGTTTTGCGATTCCGTTTCCGATTCCAATTTTCAATTCGGATTTTCCCTGAATACATTCAACAGAAAAATAGATCAAAAAATGCAGCACGCAGTAAAGATTAAAAATCGGGATCGGATGTAAAAAACGATTAAAACTCGGAATCGGAATCGCATGCAGTGTGCAGGGAGCCTATAGTCTATTCCATAACCACTTGCCGACCGGCTACTGCAGATTGGCGGCGGCAAAGTGGCAGCCCCAGGACCACGTAACGCAGAATGGCTTCGGGTCCTGGGGCACTGTTTTGCCGGGGATCGCGCGCTGGGATGCGTGCGCATCCGCCGGCAATAGGAAGCAACGTCAACCCGCCGGCCAATCGGAAGCGCCGGCGGGTTGTTAACCCGATCGCCGCATCAGAAGCGTATAATACGCTTTGTAATGTTTACAAAGTGTATTATACAGGCTGCCTCCTGCCCTGGTGGTCCCAGTGTCAGAGGGACCACCAGGGCAGGCTGCAGCCACCCTAGTCTACACCCAAATACACTAATCTGCCCCCTGATCGCCCACAGCACCCCTCAGACCCCCCCCCCCCCCCCTGCCCACCCCCCAGACCACTGTTTGCACCCAATCACCCCCCTAATCACCCATCAATCACTCCCTGTCAGTATCTGTCAACGCTATTTTTTTTTAGTCCCTAAACTGCCCCCTGGGGACTCCTGATCACCCCCCCACCCCCCCCACCTGTCAATCACCTGTCAATCACCCATCAATCACCCCCTGTCACTGCCACCCATCAATCAGCCCCTAACCTGCCCCTTGCGGGCAATCTGATAACCCACCCACACCATTAGATCGCCTGCAGACCCGACGTCAGATCATTTCCCAAGTGCACTGTTTACATCTGTTCTCTCCTCTAAACACCCACTAATTACCCATCAATCACCCCCTATCACCACCTGTCACTGTTACCCATCAGATTAGACCCTAATCTGCCCCTTGCGGGCACCCAATCACCCGCCCACACGTACAGATTTCCCTCAGACCCCCCTTTATCAATTCGCTAGTGCATTATTTACATCTGTTCTTCCCTGTAATAACCCACTAATCACCTATTAATCACCCCCTGTCACTGCCACCCATCAATCACCCCCTGTCACTGCCACCCATCAATCAGCCCCTAACCTGCCCCTTGCGGGCAATCTGATCACCAACCCACACCATTAGATCGCCTGCAGACCCGACGTCAGATCACCTCCCAAGTGCAGTGTTTACATCTGTTCTCTCCTCTAAACACCCACTAATTACCCATCAATCACCTCCTATCACCACCTGTCACTGTTACCCATCAGATTAGACCCTAATCTGCCCCTTGCGGGCACCCAATCACCTGCCTACACGCTCAGATTGCCCTCAGACCCCCCTTATCAATTCGCCAGTGCATTATTTACATATGTTCTTCCCTGTAATAACCCACTGATCACCTGTCAATCACCTATCAATCACCCCCTGTCACTGCCACCCATCAATCACCCCCTGTCACTGCCACCCATCAATCAGCCCCTAACCTGCCCCTTGCGGGCAATCTGATCACCCACCCACACCATTAGATCGCCTGAAGACCCGACGTCAGATCACCTCCCAAGTGCAGTGTTTACATCTGTTCTCTCCTCTAAACACCCACTAATTACCCATCAATCACCTCCTATCACCACCTGTCACTGTTACCCATCAGATTAGACCCTAATCTGCCCCTTGCGGGCACCCAATCACCTGCCTACACGCTCAGATTGCCCTCAGACCCCCCTTATCAATTCGCCAGTGCATTATTTACATATGTTCTTCCCTGTAATAACCCACTGATCACCTGTCAATCACCTATCAATCACCCCCTGTCACTGCCACCCATCAATCACCCCCTGTCACTGCCACCCATCAATCAGCCCCTAACCTGCCCCTTGCGGGCAATCTGATCACCCACCCACACCATTAGATCGCCTGCAGACCCGACGTCAGATCACCTCCCAAGTGCAGTGTTTACATCTGTTCTCTCCTCTAAACACCCACTAATTACCCATCAATCACCTCCTATCACCACCTGTCACTGTTACCCATCAGATTAGACCCTAATCTGCCCCTTACGGGCACCCAATCACCTGCCTACACGCTCAGATTGCCCTCAGACCCCCCTTATCAATTCGCCAGTGCATTATTTACATATGTTCTTCCCTGTAATAACCCACTGATCACCTGTCAATCACCTATCAATCACCCCCTGTCACTGCCACCCATCAATCACCCCCTGTCACTGCCACCCATCAATCAGCCCCTAACCTGCCCCTTGCGGGCAATCTGATCACCCACCCACACCATTAGATCGCCTGCAGACCCGACGTCAGATCACCTCCCAAGTGCAGTGTTTACATCTGTTCTCTCCTCTAAACACCCACTAATTACCCATCAATCACCTCCTATCACCACCTGTCACTGTTACCCATCAGATTAGACCCTAATCTGCCCCTTGCGGGCACCCAATCACCTGCCTACACGCTCAGATTGCCCTCAGACCCCCCTTATCAATTCGCCAGTGCATTATTTACATATGTTCTTCCCTGTAATAACCCACTGATCACCTGTCAATCACCTATCAATCACCCCCTGTCACTGCCACCCATCAATCACCCCCTGTCACTGCCACCCATCAATCAGCCCCTAACCTGCCCCTTGCGGGCAATCTGATCACCCACCCACACCATTAGATCGCCTGAAGACCCGACGTCAGATCACCTCCCAAGTGCAGTGTTTACATCTGTTCTCTCCTCTAAACACCCACTAATTACCCATCAATCACCTCCTATCACCACCTGTCACTGTTACCCATCAGATTAGACCCTAATCTGCCCCTTGCGGGCACCCAATCACCTGCCTACACGCTCAGATTGCCCTCAGACCCCCCTTATCAATTCGCCAGTGCATTATTTACATATGTTCTTCCCTGTAATAACCCACTGATCACCTGTCAATCACCTATCAATCACCCCCTGTCACTGCCACCCATCAATCACCCCCTGTCACTGCCACCCATCAATCAGCCCCTAACCTGCCCCTTGCGGGCAATCTGATCACCCACCCACACCATTAGATCGCCTGCAGACCCGACGTCAGATCACCTCCCAAGTGCACTGTTTACATCTGTTCTCTCCTCTAAACACCCACTAATTACCCATCAATCACCTCCTATCACCACCTGTCACTGTTACCCATCAGATTAGACCCTAATCTGCCCCTTGCGGGCACCCAATCGCCTGCCCACACGCTCAGATTGCCCTCAGACCCCCCCTTATCAATTCGCCAGTGCATTATTTACATCTTTTCTTCCCTGTAATAACCCACTGATCACCTGTCAATCACCTATCAATCACCCCTGTCACTGCCACCCATCAATCACCCCCTGTCACTGCCACCCATCAATCAGCCCCTAACCTGCCCCTTGCGGGCAATCTGATCACCCACCCACACCATTAGATCGCCTGCAGACCCGACGTCAGATCACCTCCCACGTGCACTGTTTACATCTGTTCTCTCCTCTAAACACCCACTAATTACCCATCAATCACCCCCTGTCACCATCTGTCACTGTTACCCATCAGATTAGACCCCTATCTGCCCCTAGGACACCCAATCACCCACTCAAACCCTCAGAACGCCCTCAGACCCCAGCCCTGATCACCTCGCCAGTGCATTGCTTGCATCTATTCCCCCACTAGTAGCACCTTGAGACACCCATCAATCACCTCCTGTCACCACCTGTCACCCCCTAGCACACCTACCCATCAGATCAGGCCCTAATTTGCCCCGTGTGGGCTCCTGATCACTCGGCCAAACCCTCAGATCCCCCTCAGACCCCCTTCCGATCACCTCCCCAGTGCATTGATTGCATCTATTTTCCCCTCTAACCACCCCCTGAGACACCCATCAATCACCTCCTGTCACCCCCCTAGCACTCCTATCCATCAGATCAGGCCCAATACAACCTGTCATGTAAGAGGCCACCCTGCTTATGACCGGTTCCACAAAATTCGCCCCCTCATAGACCACCTGCCATCAAAATTTGCAGATGCTTATACCCCTGAACAGTCATTTTGAGACATTTGGTTTCCAGACTACTCACGGTTTTGGGCCCGTAAAATGCCAGGGCAGTATAGGAACTCCACAAGTGACCCCTTTTTAGAAAAAATACACCCCAAGGTATTCTGTTAGGTGTATGAAGCGTTCATAGAAGATTTTATTTTTTGTCAAAAGTTAGCCGAAATTGATTTTTATTGTTTTTTCACAAAGTTTCATTTTTCACTAACTTGTGACAAAAAATAAGATCTTCTATGAACTCACCATACACCTAACGGAATACCTTGGGGTGTCTCCTTTCTAAAATGGGGTCACTTGTGGTGTTCCTATACTGCCCTGGCATTTTAGGGGCCCTAAACCGTGAGGAGTTGTCTAGAAAAAAAATGCCTCAAAATGACCTGTGAATAGGACGTTGGGCCCCTTAGTGCACCTAGGCTGCAAAAAAGTGTCACACATGCTGTATCGCCGCACTCAGGAGAAGTATTATAATGTGTTTTGGGGTGTATTTTTACACATACCCATGCTGGGTGGGAGAAATCTCTCTGTAAATGGACAATTGTGTGTAAAAAAAATCTAAAATTTGACATTTACAGAGATATTTCTCCCACCCAGCATGGGTATATGTAAAAATACACCACAAAACACATTATACTACTTCTTCTGAGCATGGCAGTACCACATGTGTGGCACTTTTTTGCAGCCTAACTGCGCTAAGGGGCCCAAAGTCCAATGAGCACCTTTAGGCTTTACAGGGGTGCTTACAATTTAGCACCCCCCAAAATGCCAGGACAGTAAACACACCCCACAAATGACCCCATTTTAGAAAGTAGACACTTCAAGGTATTCAGAAAGGAGCATAGTGAGTCCGTGGCAGATTTAATTTTTTTTTTACGCAAGTTAGAAATAATGGAAAAAAAATTTTCCTTTTGTTTTGTCACAAAGTGTCATTTTCCGCTAACTTGTGACAAAAAATAAAATCTTCTATGAACTCACCATGCCTCTCAGTGAATACTTTGGGATGTCTTCTTTCCAAAATGGGGTCATTTGGGGGGTATTTATACTATCCTGGAATTTTAGCACCTCATGAAACATGACAGGTGCGCAGAAAAGTCAGAGATGCTTCAAAATGGGAAAATTCACTTTTTGCACCATAGTTTGTAAACGCTATAACTTTTACCCAAACCAATAAATATACACTGAATGTTTTTTTTTTTATCAAAGACATGTAGCAGAATAACTTTCGCGCTCAAATGTATAGAAAATTTTACTTTATTTGAAAAATGTCAGCACAGAAAGTAAAAAAAGTCATTTTTTTTACAAAATTCATGTCTTTTTTGATGAATATAATAAAAAGTAAAAATCGCAGCAGCAATCAAATAGCACCAAAAGAAAGCTGTATTAGTGACAAGAAAAGGAGGTAAAATTCATTTAGATGGTAGGTTGTATGGCCGAGCAATAAACCGTTAAAGCTGCAGTGGTCTGAATGGAAAAAAAGGCTCTGGTCCTTATGGGGTTTTATGACTGCAGTCCTTAAAGAGACACTGAAGCAAAAAAAAAAATGATGATATTATGATTTGTATGTGTAGCACAGCTAAGAAATAAAACATTAAGATCAGATACATCAGTGTAATTGTTTCCAGTACAGGAAGAGTTGAGAAACTCCAGTTGTTATCTCTATGCAAACAAGCCATTAAGCTCTCCGACTAAGTTAAGCAGGCCATACACTGGCTCGATTCACGGCCGTTTCGACAGCAGATCCGATCCTGGGATCGGATCTGCTGCCAATCGCTTGCGCTAAACGCACCCGCCGATCCGATTCCCTCCCGAAATCGGATCGGACCGTCGATCGCGCCGTGCGGGAAATTACCCTCGATCGCCCGGCGGTAGGAGCGCGTCGCTTGCGGCGTACGATTCGGGCCCGATCCGAGCATGTATACATTACCTGAAGCTGGCTCCGGGGTCCTCTTCTCCTCGCTGCACCGCATTTCCGCATCTCCCAGTGTACGCTTATACTTCCTGTGTCACTCCGGTGACCAGGAAGTTGAAATAGAGGGCGCTCTATTTGAACTTCCTGGTCACGGAGTAACACAGGAAGCGCCGGGATGGAGCAAGAACAGCAGTGCGGTGCAGTGCAGAGAAGACGCCCGGGAGCCAGCCTCAGGTAATGTATACGGGGGGGGGACAGGCGGCAGGAGCAGCTGAACAGATTGTGATCGGTTTCAGGCTGAAATCGATTCACAATCTGTTTGCAGTAAAGGCAGCCATACGATCCCTATCTGATCAGATTCGATCAGATAGGGATCTGTCAGCTGGTCGATCTAATGGCACATCGACCAGTGTATGGCCACCTTTAGTCTTGGAGAGGGCTGTTATCTGACTTTTATTATCTCAACTGTAATTGAACTGTTTACTTTTTCTCTGCCAGAGGAGAGGTCATTACTTCACAGACTGCTCTGAAAGACTCATTTTGAATGCTGAGTGTTGTGTAATCTGCACATATTATAGAATGATGCAATGTTAGAAAAAACACTATATACCTAAAAATAAAAGTATGAGAATATTTTCTTTGCTGCTAATCTTCTAGTAATTATTCATAGTACACAACCAATTCACTATATCATTTTTTTTTCCGCTTCAGTGTCTCTTTAAGTGGTTAATAAAGTTGATTGCTTTGTCAATTGAATCAGAATCACTAGATGTATGGTTACCTTAAGAAATAGATCATTTGTAGAAAATAAAATAGTCTCATATTGTTTTCCAGAACAGGAAAAACTTTAGTTGTTATCTATGCAAACGTGCTTCTCTGAGCTATTTCGACACACTGGGTTGAATACAGTGCTGTTTTCTGAAGCACTTAAACAGCCAAGAAAAGTAAGAGACAGTTTGAGATAGGTTTACTGCAGGAAAGTTCAAAGGTTCAAAGTTCAAAGGGTCATTACTTCTGCTTTTTTTATAGCTTAACAGACAGAGTGTGGTTTTAAAACTGTGACTGTGACAGTATGATGCAATGTTATGAAAAAAAAGCTATATAACTGACAAAAATACTAATGTTCTATTCATTATCCGTACTACACATACAATTCCTTATATCATAAAGTGTTTTTTTTTTTTTTTCGCTTCTAGTGTTCTATAAGGGCTTGTTCACACTATGAGCATTTGCAGATTTTTTTAAAGAGTAACTGTCAGGCTGCAGAAGCTAATTTAAACCTCTATTCTCCTGTGTTAAACAGTTTAGACAGAAGCCAAAAAGACATTACTAAAGATAAAAATCTCTCTTACATTTAATGTGTGCTTATCAGCAAAGCTAAGCTCCTAAGGAGGACGCAAGCCGCATTCCATACTGCAAAGCATTCTGGGGCCCTCCCCTCGGCTGCTAAGGAGAAGACGGGATCAAGTTTCAGCAGCTTCTAACTCAGTCCAGCCACAGCACAGATAAATCTCCGGGCAGAGTACACTGCAGGAGTCAGCTATTGTTCCTAGCCACATGGCTCATTAATATTCACTGCACACTGTGTTATTCTGTACGAGCTCCTCTGTGATCAGAAGCAGGCAGGACATGACGACACATTTGGCTTCACAAACATGGAACCTGCCATGGGCTGTCAGGAGCATCATTCTCTGCATATACTATATAAAAATTCTGTGAAATCCAAACGTGGACAGTGAAATGCATATGTAATGTAAGTACAGCCAATCTTTAGCTACTGATATATGTGTTTATTTTCTCTGAGACCTTATACCTAACAGCTCCTCTTTAAGCACTGGCGATTTTGAAAATCACCCTAAAAGCACTTGTGCAATGATTTCCTATGAGAGTGTTCACATATAAGGGTTTCGATTGCGTGCCATTCTCAACAGCACTTCCTGTACCATTTTCTGAGCGCTTTGGCTCAATGGAAGTTATAGGGAAATCGCTAAGCGCTTGAAAAAGTGCTTTGTATAGCGATTTCCCAAGTGCTTTTAAAAATAAATACATTGTATATATATTCTTTTCCGAGTCAAAGAGTTCACTTCCTCAAAATTGCTTTACTGATAAGTTGTGAATGAATATATCTTACATTTTTAAATTAAATTTATATCTTACTGTAAAACTTAGGAAAAAAGTGAATACAATATGGAACTCCACAATGTCAAAAAGTAAAAACTCCCCTGCACTGCCCAGGACCCTTCTTAACTTTGGCGGACATGCTTCTCTTCTGGCTTATGTAGGTTTCCTTTGGGCACTCCAATCTAAAAAAAAAAAAAAAACATACAAATAACTTAATTACTGTATGTTTTGTACTACAAGACTCACTTTTTATCCACCAAAAGTGGGGGAAAAAAGTCACTGCTTCTTATAGTCCAAATACCTGACTTGTGAACACCTGCCAATACTAACCTCCAACCTGCCCATGCAGAGGAGGACACGGGGACACAAAGGGGCATAGAGGAGGACACAAGGGAGACACAAATGGACGTAGAGGAAGACACAAGGAGGACAGAGGCAGACACATGGGAGACACAGGAGGACTCAAGGGGGACAAAGGTGGATACAGGGAGACTCAAGGTGGCATAAGGTACACAGGAGACATAATCCACAAGATGCCTCTTCACCATGGATGCACCAGGTTTAGTATATATATTTTTTCCCCTGGTTTTTGTCCTCTAATCCTAGGTGTGTCTTATGGTCAGGTGCGTCTTATAGTCCGAAAAATACAGTAGCTCCCACAAAACTCACAATACTATCCAACTCTAAGCTGCATGCGCAGGCCCGGCCCTAGACCATTTGCCGCCTGAGGCAAATTTTAAAGAAGCCGCCGCCGCCCCCCCCCCCCCCAGCCGTGGGTGTGCGGGGGCCGCCCGAGCTGGAGGGGATAGCAGGCAGGAAGGGGGTATTGGGCCTAGCGGCGGGGAGGGGGGTCGGACCCCCCTCCCTCGCCTGGGTCCCCCGTCCTCCGCTCCCCTCCAGCTTGTTAGGTCGCGACGCTGGCTGGCTGCAGCTATAAGAGGCAACGGGCGGGGATCACTCACCTTCCTCGTTCCAGCCTGCGCTCCACTGACGTCACTTCCTGCTACGCCGCAGGAAGTGACGTCAGTGGAGCGCACGCTGGAACAAGGAAGGTGAGTGATCCCCGCCCGTTGCCTCTTATAGCTGCAGCCAGCCAGCGACCTAAAAAGCTGGAGGGGAGCGGAGGACGGGGGACCCAGGCGAGGGAGGGGGGGGGGTCCGACCCCCCTCCCCACCGCTAGGCCCAATACCCCCTTCATGCCTGCTATCCCCTCCAGTTCGGGCGGCCCTCCCCACCCACGGATGGGCGGGTGCCGCCCCCCCAGAAGTGCCGCCTGAGGCAAACGTTTCACCCCGCCTCATGGGCGGGCCGGCCCTGTGCATGCGTTATGAACACTGTATTTTTTTACCTGAAGAAGCGGGTAAGGGCCACGAAATGTGTCGTCATTTAGTGTCCAGTGAATGTGATAATTCTTACTCACCTCTAATGAGATTAAATTGATCATTTTATACTGCTTTCCATCTATTTATGATTTTGGAATGAACAACATGAATAAACAGAATTAATCTGCCTTGTGTCACCAGTCTAGGCTGGTGGTGGTTTGAACTTGGCAGAATGGGAGATTTGTAGTATGGATGTGAAGCTACAATAGATACTGGGTGGTGGCATAAGGCCAACATAGACAAGAAGCTCCGAAATGGGAGGCCCTAAGTTAATATAGTGTTGCTAATAAGGAAGGTGCTCACTGAGTGTATATGCCACTACTTCATAATTACCATTTTTGTTGCAGTGTACTGAAAACCCCAGTATGAAAAAAAAATTATATATATATATACAGTTTCATAATTCTGAGAGGGGAAAACAGCCTGGAGTGCCAAGAGGTAGGTGGTGGCAGTCTGCGTGGGTAGAGTGCAATAACTCACCTGTCCAGATGGACTGGTGTTGCTGTCTCCATGGCTCCCTGCCAGCCGGGATCACTGGTCCTGTGACCCACAGTCATGTGACATTGAATTTTATGTGCCAGTGAGAATCAGTGATAGGGCTAGCGGCAGGGCCGGGCCAAGGCGGCAGAGGCGAGAGAGGCTCCAGCCTTAGGGCGCAGTGTAGGAGGGGGCGCACAACTTTCTCAGCTATTATTCCCTAATGTGTTTGAGGCAGAGAGAAATAAGAAAAGGGGATACATAGCAGTGACTGCAAGCCAGATAACAAGAGATTAAGGAGTTGGCTGGGTTGGGGGCCCTGGGGCGCCTCTTAGTCTAATAGCAATCACTGTGTGACAGCTGGGGAGGGAGGGATGGGTGGTGCACTTTGGTGTCTCTGCCTTGGGTGCTGGAGGACCTTGTCCTGGCTCTGGCTAGCAGACATTGGGAGTGAATATTGTAGGAGGGAAAATATTTCTTGTGGAAAAAGGGGTATCAACTAGTGATTGGGATGAAGTTCAATTATGGGTTAAAGTTCGTCTTTAAAGAGACTCAGAGATGAAGAATACTAAAGCTCTGATACTTACCCGGGGCTTTCTTCTGCCCCATAAACATATCTAAGTCCCATGCTGTCCTCCCGCGGTCAACAGTTCAGCCGCGGTGAGCTCTGTTACCAGTCTCAATCAATGCCAATCAGGGTTTACTGTGCATGCGCAGACCTCCTGCGCATGCGCAGTAGACCCGGACTGATGTCACTGGGACTGTTACCG
This sequence comes from Hyperolius riggenbachi, assembly GCF_040937935.1. Lineage (NCBI taxonomy): Eukaryota > Metazoa > Chordata > Amphibia > Anura > Hyperoliidae > Hyperolius > Hyperolius riggenbachi. Next base: position 598,281,140 of record NC_090646.1, on the reverse strand, counting down.
GGGCTCACTGCAGCTGAACAGCAGACCGCGGGAGGACGGCGGGGGACTATGATGTGCTTATGGGGTGGGAGGAATCCCCAGGTAATTATCAGAGCTTTAGTATTTTTTCGTCTCTGAGCCTCTTTAAAGGGAACCTAAACTGAGAAGAATATGGATGTTTCCATTTAAACAATACCAGTTGCCTGGCAGTCCTGCTGACGTCTTTGGATGCAGTAGTGGCAGGATCACAGACCTGAAACAAGCATGCAGCTAATCCAGTCTGACTTCAGTCAGAGCATCTGATCTGCATGCTTGTTGAAGGGCTTTGGCTAAAAGTATTAGAGACACAGGATCAGCAGGAGAGTCAAGCAACTGGTATTATTTTAAAGGGATACTGTAGGGGGTCGGGGGAAAATGAGTTGAAGTTACCCGGGGCTTCTAATGGTCCCCCGCAGACGTCCTGCGCCCGTGAAGCCACTCACCAATGCTCCGGCCCCGCCTCCGGTTCACTTCTGGAATTTCTGACTTTAAAGTCTGAAAACCACTGCACCTGCGTTGCCGTGTCCTCGCTTCCCCTGATGTCACCAGGAGCGCACGGCACAGGCACAGACCATACTGGGCCTGCACAGTACGCTCCTGGTGACATCAGTGGGATAGAGGACATGGCAACGCAGGCACAGTGGTTTTCAGGCTTTAAAGTCTGAAATTCCAGAAGTGAACCAGAGGCGGGGCCGGAGCATTGGGGAGTGGCTGCGCGGGCGCAGGACGTCTGCGGGGGACCATTAGAAGCCCTGGGTAACTTCAACTCATTTTCCCCCTGACCCCCCTACAGTGTCCCTTTAAAAGGAAAAATCCATATCCTTCTCAGTTTAGGTTCCCTTCCCTTTAAGCCAGAATGGAATCCTGATCCTGGGTAAAGTAACTGCTTTGATTCCCCTGCTTGCTATCTGGCCTTTCAAGTAAGGTAAGGTGTAGACAGTGGTTTATAAGAGATGACATTCAGGACCCAGGACACATACCAAGCTTCAGGACAGGTGGATGATCCTACTCTAGTGCTATGGCCAAATCATCCTGGCGGCTCATCCTCCTCACTGTACCAGAGCTAGATCTTCTCAGGTTCTGGCTTACAATTAGCTCTTACAGTCCTAAGACAGTTTTAGGTTAATGTGCTACCACTGCCATGGCAATGTAAGTGAGAACAGTGATCCGCAGGAAAGGTCGGAAATGCCGAAATGGTTATTTTTCACATTCTCTGACTGGCCAAATACTTCCGAGTTGTTACTGCAATTTCTGATTGGTCCAGTGCTTCCGAGTTCTGTGATTGGTCTGTAATTACTGAGTTATAGTAATGCGGTATTTCCGGCCAAATCCAAATTCCAAGTTCCAATCTGAATCCGATCATAAATATGGATTTCCGATCGGAATTTCGGAAATTTCAATTCCATAAAATCCGAATGAGCATCCCTAGTGAGCCGTCTGTTATCCAGGATCGCAGGATTTAATGATGAATATCCTTACTATGGACCATCTTGAACCTCGGCATTGCAGTAAAAATCCATAACAACTATGAGAGGATGTTTCACAGTTTCAGCATCTTATTTCTTCCATCACGAGCCATAATTGCATCACATCCTTCAATTCTCCAACAAGATTAATGAAGAAGCCGTCACTGGGACTTCCAGCACTTCCAATCAATGTACACTTTTGGTGCTGTATCTAAATGACAAACTTAGATTATAATCTAAATCCAATATCTCAGTCAATGTTTCCTTCAGGAAGATACTCATTTATCATCCAGTCTCTCTAATGTTAGGATGCAATAAATCATTCCTACAAGAAGTTTGTTCTTGTTTTTTGTAAAAGTTGCCACAGGTCTATAAAGGCTCTTAAATGTTTCAACTTGTCCATGCAGTACAGTGTCTTGGTTAATTTTGTTAGGTAAAGAAGGATAAACAAAATGAAAGGTAAATATACATGTTTATCATTACAAAGAACTTCAGGCCGGTTTCAGACTGGGGATTGGTGGCAGCGCAAAGTAGAAAGGAAGACCGGGTCTCAACCTGGATTTGTGCAATTATAGCAGAACTTTTACTGTGCCATAGCAGCTGAAAACACAACGTTTCGGCCAAAACGTGTGTTTTCAGCTGCTATGGCACTATAAAAATTCTACTATTATTGCACAAATCCAGGTTGAGACCCGGTCTTCCTTTTTACTTTGCTTGGCTTCTTATGCACCCTGCTGGATCCAGGTGCTGACTGGTTGACTCCCTGGTGCTAATTTATAGTTTGGCAGTTGAGCTACTGGACTTTTCTTCTACTGTGGATTGGCGGCAGCGCACCGCACCACCAGAAAAAGGCATTCAGGGATTACAACGTTAGTATGCGGTAATCCACGTCTGGCAGTTGGCTAAGCAGGAAGTGACTCTCACTTCCTGTGGCCGAAACAATGACGTGTATACGCTTCTGCGCATACGTGGCACATAACACATGTGGCGGGCATTTCAAAACACACATGTCACCAGACTTACATGACTTCCAGTCATAAGGAAGTCAATGCAGAACCACGCGGTAACATGGATTTGCTCAGGCGTCGGGGATGCGGTGAAAACGTCACTTCTGTCCCATTGCGCCTCACTGCATTAGTTTGAAAGTCCCCATATACATTCATTGCCCTGTGATGAGTGTGGTAAAAATACCGCATTGCCCCAGTGTGAAAGGCCCCTGAATGAATATGATGCTGAAGTGCCCCCTATAAAGAACATAATGCCGTCATTGAGAGGAAGATGTGACTTAAAGGATGAGTCAACTTACCTTACTTAAAGGGTCACTTAAGTCTCTTTAAAAAAATGAGTTTTACTCACCTGAGGCTTCCAGCAGTCCTCTGCAGCTGTATCGTGCCCACGCCGACTCCATCAGATGCTCCTGGCCCCGCCGGCAGCCACTTCTGATTTCGGCGACAGAAGCCGACAGGCTGGGAACGCGAGTGATTCTTCACGTTGCCGGCCACAATAGCACCCTCTATGCTGCTACATAGAGGGCACTATTGTGGCCAGGAACGCAAAGAATCACTCGCGTTCCCGGGCTGTCGGCTCCTGTCGCCGAAAACCAGAAGTGGCTGCCGGCAGGGCCAGGAGCATCTGATGGAGTCGGCGTGGGCACGATACAGCTTCATGGGGCTGCTGGAAGCCCCAGGTGAGTAAAACTCATTTTTTTACAGAGACTTAAGTGTCCCTTTGAGCTTTCTTTTAAGGGTCAAGCTTTTTACACACACTATATGTCTGACACCTGAATTGTTCATTTTTGACAGGACCATGCAACAGTGTAACGTCTAAAGAGAGAGGTTTGCCGACGCTGTTGGGTGGATTGGTGGGTGGGTGGCTGGATGGATGGATGGGGAGAAAGACTGGACGGGGGTGATTGGTAGGTAGAAAGAAATGATTTATCTTCTCAGTCACTGTGACACAGAACCACAGTTTGAAGTACCTGTGGTGATATGGTGTGTAGTCCACTAATCTAATTACATCACCTGGATGCAATAAACTACATTTTATTGCAGGTGACATCAGTGACATCACTGTAGGTCAATCAAATGTGGCACAGGTACAGAGAAGATGTGGAGGCTTGTATATAATTGGGGATATATTGAGCAGCCCTCCAAAGATAAGTGAATACTCACTTCAACTGCGCCCCCACCCCCCCCCAAGCTCTCACCAATGAGGACATATTGTGGCGGCGCCGCTCAGTTCGGCGCAGGGTGAGCCGAATAACTCCAAGTTAAATACTATTGCACCTTCGAGTTGTCGCAACTTGAAGGGAGATGTAATTCAGCTTCCAAAGCCCTAAATTACCAATTCGCAGGGCATGCAGCATAGCATTGCTGTTATGACGGCCAGGGCCGGGCCGAGGCATAGGCTGGAGCGGCTCCAGCCTCAGGGCGCAGTGTAGGAGGGGACGCACAATTCATTCAGCTGTCATTCCTAATTGTGTTTGAAGCAGAAAGAAATAAGAAAAGGAGATACATGGAAGTGACTACAAGCCAGATAACTAGAGATTAAGGTGTTGGGGGCCCTGGGGTGCCTCTTAGTCTAATAGAAATCAGTGTGTGGCGGCTGGGGTGGAGGGATGGAGGGGTGCACTTTGGTGTCTCAGCCTTGGGTGCTGGAGGACCTTGTCCCGGCTCTGATGACGGCACCCAGCTTTGGTGCATGGCCTTCAGCGCCGCGCGTCATGAAAATCTGCTTCACACAACAATTTCGGACCTCACATAGGGGGGGGGGGGGGTTCCTTTGAGAACTTTCCTGAACTTAGGAGCAACTAGACGCTCAGTTCACTTTAATAAAACTCTGACCAGAGGTGTTTGAAAAAATTTTGAAGATACCTTAGTAAATAAGGTCCAGTACCTGTGAGTAGAGATGGTCAATTGGATTCTAATAATTTCAGCTTGCATGTAAATTTAATGTAAATTGTACACAGCTCGTGTTTGGGCCAATCAAACATCGACAGGAATTGCATTTGATTGGCCCACTTTGAAGCGGTATTAAATGTGTACACAATGTGGAATTAGTAGCATAACATTAACCATCTCTGCCTGTCAGTATCAGAATAGAATGGCAGAGAAAGATAAATGACAAAAAAATGAATTTCTGTTCATACGTTTACCGAAAGTCTTTTTTGCTTTACTGTAAGATTGTACAGAGGTGTAAGGCACTTTCATTGATTATCTCATTAATCATTTATTCATGTATTTTATACTCGAACTAGAAGAACAAGATCACACCAGATACAATCTAGCACATCCCATAGTCCCTGAGATGCATTGATGATGAAGGATAGAACTCACAAAGATAACGTTTACATCAATACTTACAGTGTGTAACAAAACATCTGACATTTAAAGACCCAAAACCCAGAATGACTACACAAAAGAGCTACTTGTTGTGCATATAGTAGGTGACTTATTTGGCTGCATTGCAGTAATAAAATATACTATTCCAAGACTTCCACAATGATGAAAGGGGGAGAAAAAAGAAAACTAGGACACAGGAAAATGCATATATTTGAAAACGCCACGTGATTATTAGGTGCGGCGATAAACAAAAAAATATCGGTACATTTACCAGTATTCTACAACCTGACTGATATAATGAAATGTCTGCACTATTTGCTGTTTCCTATTCCGCAGATATTCCGATTTCCTCTAATGCTTATTACCGATTCGACGTTTTTTTTGTTTTCCAAGTAGTGGGGTTTTTGATCATTTTTTGCACTCTTTGATTGGCCAAATACTTCCGAGTTGACTTTGCATTCTCAGATTGGTCCATTGCTTTCGAATTCTTTGACTTGGCTACAATTACCGAAATGCGTTAATGTGGTATTTCCACGGAAATCCGTTTTCGATTTCCGCGTAGTGTTTTTCTCTGGTCATTTTTTGCGTTGGCTGATTAGCCAACTACTTCTAACTTGACTCTGCAATCTTTGGTTGGCCCAATGCTTCTGGGTTCTGCAACTGGGCTCAAATTACAGAGTTGCGGTAATACAGTGTTTCAGCAGAAATTAGTTTTACGATTCCCAAAGTCCAGTCTGAAACGCCAATTTCCAATCGGAAATGTGAAAATTTGAATATCGCAAAATTCAAATGAGCATCCCTAGCAAACACCAACTTTTCTGTAAAACTGACTTTGCGGTGCCACTCGCTTCTAATTTGAACATTTATCTTAATGTTCTGCTTTTGAACTGAACCAGGGTTCTTATTAAAATGTTACACTAAAGATACAGATGCTTAAACGTTAACGAAATAAAAGTTCATTTTTATTATGGAATTTATATCTTGCCTAGGCTAAAAACGGCCCTTAAAAATTCACACACCTAAATGAGCTTCACATATAGAGATGGAGCCCGATATAAACCTACAAATGCAGAGTACAAGATTACATCTTCCTGCATGTCTAGGATGCATTAAAAAATTGGATTGAAAAAGATTAGATTAGATTAAGCTTTCTAGATTTAAAAACCCTGAAAGCTCCACCAATGTCGGCATAATCTGCTTCCATTCTTCCGAAGCATTGTGATGGAGCGGTTTTAGCTAAGGTACCCATTCTGAGTATTATGTTTGCTTTTGTTTTTATTATTCTGCTAGTTCATATCTATAAAAGCTCCCGAGAAAATAAATGTTTTACTGGGCTCAGAAATGATAATGTCAGCTCTTAACAGTAAGTTAAGATTCATCTTCTCGACTTTTGTAGAGTGAGTTCAAAATGTTAAAATGATTTTAATAGCATAAAATGTTTGTAAGTGGTGTGCAGATCAGTGTCTGGTTTTATGCAGCCTATAAGCACAACTTTATTACAGAATATGGAAAAAAAAGAGGCATCATATTTTCCGTGCAGGCGGCGGAGGGGAAATCAAGAGTACAGACAGGACAGGCCTCACACTCTCTGGAGTTCCAGGAAAGAGGTTTAGGTACCATGGAGAGTGATTGACTGGGGGGAGGACAGTTTCAGCTGAAAAACCAGTATGAGATGGAGAAAAGGGCAGTGTGTGTGAAAGGACACTTGCTAATAAAGGTACATGAATAATTTATGAATGACTAAACACGACATTTTTTAGCATTTGATTATAAAAAATGTTGAAATGGACAGGCAAAATCATTGCTATCGAGCCACCGATTTCATGGAAGATGGCCAGAAAACATTCCAACACTAACTTAAGGATGAGGGAAGGCAACTTGAGGAATATGAAGGCAAGTACAGTTACCCATCTACCCCCTACAGTGTTGCATAAAAGTATGTGTTATAACGCAACAATAAGTCTTCAGTTTGCATGGAAAAAGTTCAAAAATGCTCTGAAACCCCCATTAACCCTTACCAGCCGGTGCAGGATCTGGTCAGCCATGCCAATCCATAATTGCAAACGAAAAGGATCCGCAAACCAGGCGAGGTAGGTGAAAAAGCTGGTATTCTTTATTAATAACACCACACAACAGAAAATAATAAATCCACAGGATCAAATGACGCATACCGGGCCTACAATCTGCCCTTAGTCATAGTTGACTGTAGATCAATCAAGATTGTAGGCCCGATACGTGTCAGTTGATCCTGTGGATTTATTGTCCTCTGCTGTGTGGTGTTATTAATTGGGTTGTTCTCCACGGATAAATCATGAGTAACCATGGTGGTTACTCGTGGTTCAAATGAGCTCTAATTGCTGCAGCTGAGCAGCTAGATGTGGCAGGGTTAATTACCCACAATGCCGCTCTCCGCCCAGCGTTTCAGAGGTGCATGGTGCAAGCATCCAAATGGACGCATTGCAAGCCTCTCTATGGAGCAATGAGGAAGTGCTCCATAGCGAGGCTTGCAATGCGTCCATTCGGACGCTTGCACCTCTGAAATGCTGAGAGTGGCATTGTGGGTAATTAACCCTGCCACATCTAGGCGCTCAGCTGCGGCAATTAGAGCTCATTTGAATCACGAGTAACCACCGTGGTTACTCGTAATTTACACTGTGGAGAGCAACGCTAGTTATTAATAAAGAATACAAGCTTTTTCACCTACCTCGTCTTCTTTGCGGATTGCTTTCGTTTGCAATAAGTCTTCAGTTCCTAGCCAAATCAGTCCTACCTGCTGATTATGACATAATAGTGGCGTCATCTCCATCTACAAAAGTTTAGGGGCTGGAACATTTGATAAGATGTACATTGATGAACTGGGTGTTCAACCAATTGTCTTACCCTAGAGGCACTGTTTGTGGGCGGAGAGTTATGTCGTTATTTATTTTTAAACTTGCCAGTGTACACTAGAAGAGGCCAGCAACATTATTTTGATCTGGGGCAGAGCAATAACTGTACTTACATTTCTATGTTTAGCCTTTTAAGTATATCTGTGGTCATGGTCAATACAAAGGCGGATTTATACTTTTACCGCCCCTAGGCCAAATATATTGAGGCTACCCTTCCCTGAGCAGCAGCGCCCCTCCCCTAATTCCTTGTGCAGCCCTCTCTTCCATGTATAACATTCACGTATTCAGCTTCTCTTTCATGGACAGCTCTTTTGAGCATCAGCTTCAGCTTTTCCTGTGTTTCTCCCCATTTGAAGCTTTCTCTTCCATATCTAGCAACCCCTCTTTCATGTCCAGGTGCCGCCTTGTTGCCTTTCCAGAAATCCGCCCGTGGGTCAATAGAGATTCAGCATAAGTAAACATGCATAATTAGAGGTTAATGTTAATGAAAACTTCATGCCAAAAAATTGGAAAGCTGAGTGACAATGCGAAAGTCACATGTGAATTTTTGTCTTTTTCTGGAAAAGTCAAATTTGTCAGTCGGGGCGTACTATGCATGTGTGGCCTGGTCACGCTTCCTCGCCAGGAGTGTTCTGGGCCTGCGCACGCAGCACTACTGTGCAGATGCAAAATGCTCCCAGCTGTGGACTGTGCCGACTGCACCTGTGCCGACTGGCCAAAGATAACGGGGCATTTACTGGAGCGTCCAGGAGGTGGAAGATGGCGGCGAGGGAGCAATCTGCATGGAGAGGGCTGGAGGAAGCCCCAAGTATGTATAAAACTTTTACTTCCTTTCGTCTCAGGTACACTTTAACTGACAGTGCAGAGCCAATTTTTCAGTTTTATCTCTAAATACATTCACCCTCTTCATCCCCATTATGATTTATATTATAGTTTATAGTATAGGTCTACTGTTCATGGTATGCATTTAAAAGCATGGCATCTTTGCGTTCCCATCCATACCAGCCAAAGCTGCAAGTAAGCATTCATTCTAAAGAGGAATTGCAGTGAAAACAACATAATGAAAAAAGTGCTTAATTTTTTACAATAACTAATTATAAATTATTTAGTTAGTGTTTGTCCATTGTAAAATCTTTTTTCTCCCTGATTGAAATTCTGAAATGTATCACATGGCGTCATCTTTACTGCTGGCAGGTGATGTCTGTGGAAGGATATGCTGCATTTTTGGCAGTTGGAAACAGTTTTTATTTCCCACGATGCAACAAGGCTTCCACAGTGTGATGTCAGTACCTATGTGCTGCTGACATCACACTGTGGGAGGGGTTTCAACACAATGTCAGCCATACAGAGCCCCTTGATGATCCGTTTGAAAAAAGGTAAAGATTTCTTGTGTGATAGGCAATATCGGCTACTGACTGGGATCAAGTTTAACCCTTGGTTACAGTTCCTCTTTGAACAAGGAAGCAGGAAGACCATCCTCTCAACTCTGACCCCATCCTGGATATCCCACAACACACATGCAATGTCCAGTTTTCTGTGAACAGGTTTGTAGCATACAGTATACAGCACAGGTTGATGCTCTTTTTTTACTCCTTTCTTTTTATTGCAGATGACAACATGCTGACTTCCTGTCCAGAAGAGCACACTAGTTGAGGTGCTACATTCAAGTATTGCACCTGTCGTCTTCAAGGTGTCCACCGGAGACCCCCCTCTCCATTAAATTTTAATAAACAAAGTGGCCCATAACTCCCTATGCCGGGAGCCCCTATTGTTACCTATACTGGAGGAAAACATCTGGCAACTTCCACTAGGGGACCCTCTGGTACCTGTACTGGGAGGCTACTTAATACTTGGGGTACCAATACCTACCTATACTGGGGGCTTACTTCAGGTTACCAACACTGGAGGACTCATCTATTGTTACCTGTACTGGGGGGTATACTTAACTCCTTTGCAACCGCCTAATGTCAATTGGTGGTCACAAGGTGGCTCCCCCAGGACTGCCTAAGGCCGATTGGCGTCAAATCCTGGGGCAGAGATCAGCAGGGAATGAGCGCATGTGCAATCGTTCCCTGGCAAGACACAGAGCAGAGCTCCATGATCAGCCTACCAGTCCACGATCACGAATTGCAGGCTGTTATTTACCTTGTACAGCACTGCGATATAGCAGCCCAGTGGCCCGGTCACTAGGGGGTGTAAGCCTGTGGTCCTCAAGAGGTTACCTCCATGGGGGGAGGGCACATCTGGCTTCCTCTACTCTGGGCCACCTGGTGGGCTACCTAATACTGGGGGTACCATTAACTACCTTTACTGAAGACCTACTTCAGGTTACCTACACTGGAGGGAACATATGGCTATCTATACTTGGGCTACTTCTGTCTACCTACAATTGTGGGCACATCTGGCTACCTATACTAGGGATACTGGGGGAGGGCCCTTTGGCCACTTATACTGAGGGAGCTACTTCTGACTACCTGTACTGAGGGTGCTACCTGTACTGGGAAGCACTTCCGTCTAACTATACACTGGTGGTGTACACACTGGGTGGTACCTCTGGCTACTGATACTGGAGGGCTACTTAAAGTACATCCGAGGTGAACTTTTACTCATTGCATAATTGTGTTCCTTTCCTATTGTTTATAGGGCATTCCTCAAGCCAAATACTTTTTTGTTTTTGTTTTAATGCTCTAATTCACTATAAACTTAATAAGCCACTCCCACAGGTTTTCAGAGAGCCAAGGCACTTTCAGACAGTAGCAAGGGCTCATGGGAGCTCAGTCTGGGCAGGAGGAGGGGGAGGTATTACTAGCCAGAGATTTCAGAGGCAGAGGGGAGGAGGGAGGAGGAGGGGGATTCGTTTCCTTTGCTCAAGATGCAGATAAGCCTGCCTCTGTGTAATGTTTGCAAACAACATGGCTGCTGGCATTGTATCACAGGAAGAAATAATCATATTCTATTAAAGCTGTTTTCAATTTAGACAAATGGGTCCTAAAAATTCCTATCACAGATAATCCTCCACAAGTCTGAGACTTCTCAATATGATCAATGTAAGACTAAGGAAGCAGGAGGAAATAAATTATATATAAAAGTACAAATTTTATTAATGACCAAAATACAAACACACATATATGTAAATCTATTTAAAATTTACCAGAACACACAGGTGGGCCACCATGTCTAGGCCAGATGGAAAAATGTAGGGGATCCCCTAAAAAAATATTGATAGTGCGCAATCCATCAAATATCTTAATGCAAAAAAGGGGGAAGCGACTCCTAGCAGGTAACATTGAAACAAAAGACCTTGGAGAGAAATATATCATTGGTTTTAAAGGCCAAGTGTCCAGGACCTAAATGGAAAAAGACATCCTAGTAGAAAAGCACAGGTGTATCAGATACTGGCTGTGTTGCTGCAATGTTTCATTGGTTTTAAGGGCCAAGTGTCCAGGACCTAAATGGAAAAAGACATCCTAGTAGAAAAAGCACAGGTGTATCAGATTCCGGCTGTGTTGCTATAATATTTCCAGTGATTTGCAGGATCAAAAGGCTGAATAACGGCTGATAGAGAGATTTAATCCATCACAATGGATTAACACACAGTGTGATGGATTGAATCTCTCTATCGGCCGTTATTCAGCCTTTTGATCCTGCAAATCACTGGAAATATTATAGCAACACAGCCGGAATCTGATACACCTGTGCTTTTTCTACTAGGATGTCTTTTTCCATTTAGGTCCTGGACACTTGGCCCTTGAAACCAATGAAACATTGCAGCAACACAGCCAGTATCTGATACACCTGTGCTTTTCTACTAGGATGTCTTTTTCCATTTAGGTCCTGGACACTTGGCCCTTAAAACCAATGAAACATTGCAGCAACACAGCCAGTATCTGATACACCTGTGCTTTTCTACTAGGATGTCTTTTTCCATTTAGGTCCTGGACACTTGTCCTTTAAAACCAATGATATATTTCTCTCCAAGGTCTTTTGTTTCAATGTTACCTGCTAGGAGTCGCTTCCCCCTTTTTTGCAGTAAGATATTTGATGGATTGCGCACTATCAATATTTTTTTAGGGGATCCCCTACATTTTTCCATCTGGCCTAGACATGGTGGCCCACCTGTGTGTTCTGGTAAATTTTAAATAGATTTACATATATGTGTGTTTGTATTTTGGTCATTAATAAAATTTGTACTTTTATATATAATTTATTTCCTCCTGCTTCCTTATTCTTACAAAGCTGTTTTCAGCTAGATTTGCTTCATGCCGACTTTTGCAGTGAATAGCACAGCCTCCATACATGCCATTGCTACCACAATTGCTACATCCTGTATGTTAAGGAGACTAGTGGGTACGAGAATTTTTGAAATAGACAAAGAAAAAAATGCAAAGAAAAATGTTTTTTAAACTAAAAGAAACGTTTTAAAACCATTTTTATTTGTATTTTCTCAAAAACTACAAGGTCTTTTTGAAATTATTTTTGTGACTTATAGACTTATACCCACTATCCTCCTTAAAGGGAACCTAAACTGAGAGGAATATGGATGTTTCCTTTTAAACAATACCAGTTGCTTGTCAGTCCTGCTGATCTCTTTGGCTGCAGTTGCATGAATCTGTTGGCTGAATCACACACCTGAAACAAGCATGCAGCTAATCCAGTCTGACTTCAGTCAGAGCACCTGATCTGCATGCTTGTTGAGGGGCTGTTTACTGAAAGTATTATAGACACAGGATCAGCAGGAGAGTCAGGCAACTGGTATTATTTTAAAAGGAAAAATCCATATCCTTCTCAGTTTAGGTTCCCTTTAACATATGTAGCAATATTGGTAGTAATAGCATGTATGGGGGTTTTGCTATTCGCCGTCAAAGTCGTCACGAAGTTAGGCATAAATTCATGAGTAATTACGAATGTTTACAATTGCACACAAAATGAATTACACTTTTCCCTGGAATTTTGCATTACGATTATGGTGCGTAAATACAAATTATGATGCGTAGTCACACATAGACGTAATTTCTGTTCATCCCTAGAAAGGGCACAATGGTACCTTGTAATTTCGTGAGGTGGGCTCCAGTCAATAAATGCGATAAAGGCCATCCGGAAATCCCGTTCTGAAAAGGATTTCCATTTTGTGGACACGCAGCTAGCAAAGTGCTAGCTGCGTGTAGCAAAAAAATAATTATGCAAATCGGCTCAGCAGGGCCTGAGAAATCCTCCTGCGCGGCTTACTGCCAGGAGGGTTAAGATCAAGTGGCATGAAATGGTACATTGATACAAGCTACCTGTTAGATTTCCAATCAGGAAGAGATTGGTTATTTACCTGGTCAGGCCACACTATATACTTGTAAATGGTTGACATCATCAGGAAAAGGATACCTCACTTTCTCAAATCTTTTCACTTTACATTTTAACCTTGCAACCAATGGTTTTGACTAAATAGGTTCAGCAGGAAAAATGCACAGGCATGGAAAGAAAAATAAATTAGAATTTTGTATTTTATATGTTACTTTATTACTTCCATAAATGTACTTACCTCCATAAATCATATAGGTAGTTTAAGATACAAGAATCAATTTTCCATATGAGCTTTAGAGGCGTGGCCTTCTTTCAGGGTTAAATGAGACTCGATATTGAAGGTCAAGTCATAGTTGCCACCAGCAGGTATCCAACTTACCTTTTTTTAAAAAAAACATCCTCTTTCATTACAGACATGCTCGGTTTAGAAAATGAAAAAGAATGGTAAGCTTTATATAAAAAAAAAAATATTACAATGAGTTCCCAGGCACAAACCTGGATCCTTAATAGGTGCAACTGGGGCAATATCAAAAAGGTAGCCTAAGCTAGTCCTATACATATCAGGAATAACATATTTTTGACCTGAAGAAGCAGGTTGTTGCCCATGAAATGTGTTGTCCAGTGTTACTTCAACTAAATTATAATTTTCTCCTTAAATTGTGTGTCACTATTTGAGGTAAGTACCTCTTACCTTTTAAACAGTTTTTCCATTTTTTTTAATAATCATCTTTAGCATACATCAATCATTCCCTTCCTAACATAAAAAACTTGGTGGGTGCCAGAGATGGCCAATGGTGATCAATTAAGTGGGAAAACATTGAGCACGATTATGTTAATTTATTGTTAAATTATTTATCTTGGATTTGATCCTATCTTGTTGCATAATTTACATAGAATCAACATAATATTGCATCACTTTGAAATAATTAGCATCTCATTGAGATGGGTAGTGGTACACACTTAATTTCATAGCAACATCACAACCACTAGTTAAAGAGTAACTGTTAGCCCCCAAATTGAAATTTAAAACACTATTGCAATGTTTTATTTATTATATAAGCGAGCCAAAAAGCCAATGTACAAGTTAAAAATCAATCTAATTTTGTTACTATCTAACCTTTTCCCCCAGCTCCGGACGCAAGCCGCATATCAGATACTGTAGCATGCAGAGCATGCCTATGTCTGGCCGACCCCCCTGTCCCCCCCAGGACCAGGTGCCAATATATTCTCCCCACCGCAGCTGACCGCTCTGACACGGAGACAGAGCGGCAGCACTTCCAGAGCAGCATCGCAGAGCAGCCGCCACCGAGTCACATGTGAGAGAATCACATGTGAGAGAGATGCACGGCGCTGGCTGCTCTGCGGTGCTGCTCTGGAAGTGCTGCCGCTCTCTCTCCGTGTCAGAGCGGTCAGCTGCGGTGGGGAGAATATATTGGCACCTGGGGGGGAGAGGGGGGTCGGCCAGACATAGATTGATTTTTAACTTGTACATTGGCTTTTTGGCTCACTTATATAATAAATAAAACATTGCAATAGTGTTTTAAATTTCAATTTGGGGGCTAACAGTTACTCTTTAAAGCAGATCCGAGATTAAAAACTAACTATAACAAGTAACTTGTCTATACAGGTAGTCCCCGGGTTACGAACGCCCGACTTACGAACGACCCGCCGATACGAACGCGGCGACCATAGCTCCGCCCCGTCGCATGACGTCACGCCCGCCGGGGACTACCTGTTCTGCCCCGCTGAAAAAGAAAAATATGGGCAGCGGAAGGTAAATAGAGGCCTACTCACCTGATCCTCGGCGGTAGAAGGTGCCCTCGTGGTGCCCGAAAGGTCCGCAGCCCATCCTCTCGCTTCCTCCATTGTTTCCTGGCGGCTCCTGGCTTCACATGCAGCGCATAATGACGCAATTAGGAAGCGCCGCCACTAGGGGGCTCTTCCTGATTACGTCATTATGCGCCGCATGTGAAGCCAGGAGCCGCCGGGGAACAATGGAGGAAGCGAGAGGACGGGCTGCGGACCTTCCGGGCTCCACGAGAGCACCTTCTACTGCCAAGGATCAGGTGAGTAGGCCTCTATTTACCTTCCGCTGCCCATATTCTTCTTTTTCAGTGGGCCAGATCAGGTAGTCCCGACTTACGGACAGATTCAGGTTAAGAACGAGTGGGCAGTCCCTATTTCATTCATTAACCGAGGACTATCTGTATATCTTATCTAAAGTTTAGATAGTTTACACAGCAAATCTGGCCGCATACAGCTTCAACAGTTTATGATGATTTATTCCTGTGATACAAAGAGAGCGGCTGTGATCTGTTTGTCATCATTACACAGGTAATCTGCAACTGCATCTCCACCCCTCAGCCTGTGAAAAATTCACTCCCCCTCCCCTCTGCCTCTAAAATCTCTGGCTAGTAACCTCCTCCTCCTGCCCAGACTGAGCTCCCATAAGCCCTTGCTACATGGGTCTGAGTGCCTTGGCATTTTGGAGAAGCTGTGGGCGAGGCTTGTTTAGTTTATAGGGAATTTTAAAAAAAAAGTATTTGGCTTGAGGAATGCCCTATAAACTATATGTAAGGAACACAATTATGCAATGACTAAAAGTTCATCTTGGATCCACTTTAAAGTGGGCGTCTATCCAAGACAGAAGTTTTTCCTAGCTTTCTCATACTAAGGAACAGATACAGTGTGTCACAGACCGCTAGGCCGGTCTGCGGATGGGGTAAATCGATCAGCGTCAGAAATCCTCTTACACGGTCATTTGTTCATCACGAAGGGTAACCCGCGTTCGCAATTTGATGAACTGACTCGCGAAGGGAGCGTTCTGATACCAACCGAATCACTCCACACACATACAATTCAAAGATCTGCCACCAAGCGAGTTACACAGCCCGCTACTGTAAATTTACTAGGACTTCGAGAACGCTCTATTAACCCTTAGCAGTATGCAGGAACCTGGGTCAGATCGTTATATCTGGGCCGGGTTCTCGCATACGGGTTATAAAGGTGTATACTTCTATTAAACACAGGGTAGCGAGTTCAGGAGAATAGGTACGATTGTGTATGTTCAGCAACAGGTCATAACCGCTAAACGATTTTTAAACGTTTAATAACACAAATGCATTACATACAGTTATATACACCTATTAACATATAAAACACAGAGCTTAAAAATAAAAGGAATAAAATCAGAAAGTTCTTACTTAGTTAGCTGAGCAGTCCATTTGAAGCATGAAGAAAATAGTCCAGTTTAAAAGTAGGCATTCAGGTTAAAGTCTTTGTACACAACATGCGCCCGGTTCTCCTTGAGCACATGTCTAGACCTTCCTGGTAGATGGGAATTGAAGAACTGGGAGGAGTTCCTTGCAAACGCTTTTTACTGACCAGAGTTTTGGGGCGGTCACTACCTGGAAAGTAGGTGTGTTTGAGGCAGGGTTACCTCCTGGCAGGCAGGTTGCCACCCACAGACTCAGAGCAAGGAATGTACCAATTTATTAATAATTTGTGTGACTCGGCCCAGGAGTGGCGTATCGCAAATCCGAGACTATATTCGTAAACTGCTCGCGACCCTCTATTAAACGAGGCTATGTATGCCTAGTCTGTCGCATTCGCTCTACGCAGGCCGGATAAAGTGGTTTCTACATGGATCCCTGATAGCTAGAAAATTATACTTCAGGTGAGTGATAGAACTGATTTCTGGGTATCAGGAAATGTGATTTTGGTCTTGCTGTGCCAAACCTATTTTGAATTATTAATAAAGTAAATGTTCCCATTGTGTGAAGCTATGAGCTTGGAGGGAAATTTGAAGTTCAACCAGTTTGAGCTGGTTTTCCTTTTGGGGAAAGATGAGCTATGTAACCAAATGGCTTCTCGGCAGGGAAGCTAGCCACGTGTGACTTCCTCTCCTGACACAGGATGTGGCGGGAAGGTTACTGTACTCAGTAAGAGAGAGGGAAATTGACATCTATTGTGCATTTACCCAAGACTGACAGGAACTGTGCATGACCATGCGAAAGTCGATGGCGATTTTGCGCACAACTTTCCGTAATATTCGTCACATCTCCCCCCTACCAGTCGGACGCACAGAGTGAGTCTGCCAGACCCGCTCTACGCGCCGCTTAGCTACTGAACGGGTTCTCAACTTCTTATCTGACTGCCCTTTGGACAACTCACCAGAAGCATAAGGCCTCATGGTCCGGTGTGTCCCAGTGTCCGCTTTGCGTACGGTGCGATGCACACCAACAGGCTTACCTCTAAAGGCTTGGCTGGGTTTGCGTAGCGCTTCCTGTAAGGGAGAGAGTCGTTGGCTGACATCCGGGTCACTTCCTGACTCTCGGGTGTCAGCCTGCGAATCTGGAAGCAGCGTGGCATACCCCTGCTCTAACTGACTACACCTTGGCACAACATTTTGGTCAGCACAACCTAGGTGGACATTAGAGCACATTTTAAAAAATGAATCAGCATTCACCTGGGTGGCGAGGCTTGCCCCTTCTCCAGGAAGGATAGAGGGTGGACCTCTGGGCAGTTTTGCACTGGGTTGCTTCTGCAAGGGGAAGACATGCAAGGTTGAGACAGGGAAGGCATGGCCTGTCTCCACCAGCTGTTTGTTAACAGCAGGCAATGGTGGAGCACTCTGGCTGTCATAGCAGGAGGGGAGGTCTAGGCCCCCAGCTGCCTGCTCTGACACCTGGCCTGCTTCCACTGCCCTGCACGGATATGACCCAGGCAAAACAAGACTGTTACCTCTTAGATTAGAGACTGTCACATTTAAAAATACATCATTTTTAGCACTGTGAGATTCAGCATGAAAGCTATTGGCAACATCTGGTACAACATTAACATCACAGTTACGTTCATTTTTCACATAATGTACACAGGTATCTGGAACAACAGTGACAGGTTTAGAATCAGACAAACCGTGATTAGACAGCTGTCCATTAGAAACAGGTACCGCTTCCTTGCCTCCTTCCCTAGGAGGGCTAGGTACCATTACCCTTGCTGCCTCCCTCTGTCCCACCCCAAGCTTGTACAATACCTGAGTGGGTCCAGACTGGCAATCCGGGGTGTTGATCACAGGTTCATAAAAGGATCGTAGGGTGCCAAGATCGGTGCCCAACAGCACAGGCACTGGGATGTCATCTGTCACCCCCACAACTTTTGTCTGGCGTCCCCTTCCCCAATCGAGAACAACACGAGCTTTAGCGATGCGTGCGTGTGTGCCACCAACTCCCACAAGTGTTACACGCTCATTAGGCAGGAAATTCTCCCTGGCTACAAGATGAGAGCGAACCAAGGTAAGCTCTGCGCCTGTGTCGCGGAAACCAACAGCGATCTGGTCGTTAACTTCCACGACTTGATGATTTACGGAAAGTCGAGGATTTGCTGCTCCCATGACGAGGTAGGCGTGTGCAGTAGAGGATGCGCTAGCCACTTCTGCGCTAGGCTCTGGAGACGGCGTCCTCACCTCGGGGCAGGCAGACTTGAGGTGTCCTCGCTGTCCACAGTGGTAACACTTCGGAACATATGTGGCATCAGGCGGATGAGTAGCAGGTGCAGCATCCGGCCTCTGTGGCTGTGGGACCCGATTCCCACGGTTAGCAGGGGGAGGAGAGCTGGGTTGCATAGGTCTCCCCCCTTTCCAGCTCTGGGCTGGAGGTTTGCGGCTGTCCGGCACACGGGTGGCCACAAAAGTGTCTGCAAGTTCTGCGGCAGCTTTGGCGGATTCAGGCTTCCGCTCCAAGACAAACTGCCGGACATCTGGAGTGCAGCAGTTCAGCAACTGCTCCTGCACGATGAGGTCCTCCAGACCTTGGTGAGAGTCTTTTTTGAGGCCCCGTGACCACTGCCTGAACACGGTCAGCAGGCGACTCTCCAGGTCTGTGTAAGAGTCGGTGTGGCCTTTCTGCAGGGAGCGAAACTTTTTGCGATAGACCTCTGGGGTCAACTGGTATTTGGCGATAATTGCAGCTTTTATCGCCTCATAGTCATTGTCTTTCTCAGCGGGTAAGTCCACAAACGCCTCAAGCGCTTTGTCCCGCAAGTTGGGTGTCAGATATCTCGCCCACTGCTCCTGGGGCAGATGATGCTGACGGCAAGTCTTTTCAAATGAGTGTAAATAAGTGTCCGGGTCGGTTCCCTTCTCCATTTCTGGGAACTTAAATTTGGGAGTCCCAAACGGGCCTGCTGTGGGCCGGGGTTCCGGAGCACTTTGCGAGGGATTTTGGCCTTGCGCTCGCAGGTTGGCCATTTCAAGGTCATGTCTGCGTGCGGCTGCTCTCTCCTCTCTTTCCGCTTCTCTCTCAGCAAACCACCGGCGCTCGGAGGCTTCCCGTTCCGCCTGCTGCTGGCGTTCTGCACGGTCAGCATTTTCTCTGACAATCTGCATGTGCAGCTCAGGATTTGTCTCCAACAGCCTTTGTAATCCAGGTTGCATTCCAGCATCAGGAACACAGAACAGGTTGGCATGGGCGGGCTCCTGCCGGCCACCATGCTCCTCAGCAGTTACAGCGACCGGTTCAGACGCGGTACCGTTTTCCTCTGGGTCTGGAAGTGGGTTGCTTTGCTCCAACCACTCACTTTCCTCTGCCCCAGTTACAGCACCTTCTGAACCAGGAGTGTGCTCTCCCAGCATCTGCTCCGGCTGGGTATCCAGTCGCAATAAGTCGTCGACCAATTGCGCTTTCTTTTTTCTATACGTCATAATGCCTTTTTCCTCACACAAGTTTGCTAGGTCTGCCACTGACATTTTCTTGTATCTTGCTGCAGCCATTTTTTGCCAAATAAAAGATAGGATAGGAAAAGAGATTGGGGGGGAACTCTGTGCTACACGTTTAGTCTATATAAGTGGTAATGCACCGGTTATTGACCACAGATTTTTGATCTGTTCTGGCAGGTTAATCAAATAACGTTGCCGTTAATGTTCTGAACATACACAAATCCCAATAAGCTGCCAAACAAATGTCACAGACCGCTAGGCCGGTCTGCGGATGGGGTAAATCGATCAGCGTCAGAAATCCTCTTACACGGTCATTTGTTCATCACGAAGGGTAACCCGCGTTCGCAATTTGATGAACTGACTCGCGAAGGGAGCGTTCTGATACCAACCGAATCACTCCACACACATACAATTCAAAGATCTGCCACCAAGCGAGTTACACAGCCCGCTACTGTAAATTTACTAGGACTTCGAGAACGCTCTATTAACCCTTAGCAGTATGCAGGAACCTGGGTCAGATCGTTATATCTGGGCCGGGTTCTCGCATACGGGTTATAAAGGTGTATACTTCTATTAAACACAGGGTAGCGAGTTCAGGAGAATAGGTACGATTGTGTATGTTCAGCAACAGGTTATAACCGCTAAACGATTTTTAAACGTTTAATAACACAAATGCATTACATACAGTTATATACACCTATTAACATATAAAACACAGAGCTTAAAAATAAAAGGAATAAAATCAGAAAGTTCTTACTTAGTTAGCTGAGCAGTCCATTTGAAGCATGAAGAAAATAGTCCAGTTTAAAAGTAGGCATTCAGGTTAAAGTCTTTGTACACAACATGCGCCCGGTTCTCCTTGAGCACATGTCTAGACCTTCCTGGTAGATGGGAATTGAAGAACTGGGAGGAGTTCCTTGCAAACGCTTTTTACTGACCAGAGTTTTGGGGCGGTCACTACCTGGAAAGTAGGTGTGTTTGAGGCAGGGTTACCTCCTGGCAGGCAGGTTGCCACCCACAGACTCAGAGCAAGGAATGTACCAATTTATTAATAATTTGTGTGACTCGGCCCAGGAGTGGCGTATCGCAAATCCGAGACTATATTCGTAAACTGCTCGCGACCCTCTATTAAACGAGGCTATGTATGCCTAGTCTGTCGCATTCGCTCTACGCAGGCCGGATAAAGTGGTTTCTACATGGATCCCTGATAGCTAGAAAATTATACTTCAGGTGAGTGATAGAACTGATTTCTGGGTATCAGGAAATGTGATTTTGGTCTTGCTGTGCCAAACCTATTTTGAATTATTAATAAAGTAAATGTTCCCATTGTGTGAAGCTATGAGCTTGGAGGGAAATTTGAAGTTCAACCAGTTTGAGCTGGTTTTCCTTTTGGGGAAAGATGAGCTATGTAACCAAATGGCTTCTCGGCAGGGAAGCTAGCCACGTGTGACTTTCTCTCCTGACACAGGATGTGGGGGGAAGGTTACTGTACTCAGTAAGAGAGAGGGAAATTGACATCTATTGTGCATTTACCCAAGACTGACAGGAACTGTGCACGACCATGCGAAAGTCGATGGCGATTTTGCGCACAACTTTCCGTAATATTCGTCACACAGTGCTCCTCCTACTGTGGGAAGATGCAATAGCACCTGAACTGTAAAATCCAACGCAGCAGATCACTAATCCTCTCAACATGGTCAATCCCATAAGAAAAAAGGCCTCTGTAAAGACCAAGGATTATTTTCCAATCCAACTGCAAACAACTGGATTTGAGTAAACAACTTTAAACTGCAACTCCACTTTCCCTCGTGTTAAAAAAGAAAAAAAACAGTTTTTACCAAATCTCCTTTTCCCATTTGAAATATATTAAGAAGCTGTGTTCTACAGACACATTGTATGTTGTGGCTGTGAGCTGTTTTAACTGTGTGTAGTTGTTTGAAGCCTTGTGGCCTAGTATGAACTGCTCTTCCTTATCTAGTGAGCTCTATACTCAAGAGAGGTAAGGCAGTTAAGGCAGTGCTGCAAAATACTGGTGGGCATACAAAATATTGAGGAGAATGGGCCGACTGATTCAAGCTGATAGAAGAGCAAAGTTGACTGAATCAACTCGTTACAACCGAGATATGCAGCAAAGCAATTGTGAAGCCACAACATGCACAACCTTGAGGCGGATGGGCTACAACAGCAGAAGATCCCACCAGGTACCACTCATCTCCACTACAAATAGGAAAAAGAGGCTACAATTTGCAAGAGCTCACCAAAATTAGACAGTTGAAGACTGGAAAAATGTTGCCTGGTCTGAGGAGTCTTGATAGTCAGAATTTGGTGTAAACAGAATGAGAACATGAATCCATCATGCCTTGTTACCATTGTGCATGCTGCTGGTGATGGTGTAATGGTGTGGGGGATGTTTTCTTGGCACACTTTAGGCCCCTTAGTGCCAATTAGACATTGTTTAAATGCCACGGGCTACCTGAGCATTGTTTCTGACCATGTCCATCCCTTCATGACCATCATGTACCCATCCTCTGATGGCTACTTCCAGCAGGATAATCATTTCAAATTGGTTTCTTGAACATGACAATGAGTTCACTGTACTAAAATGGCCCCCAAAATCACCAGATCTCAACCCAATAGAGCATCTTTGGGATGTGATGGAACAGGAGCTTCATGCCCTGGATGTGCATCCCACAAATCTCCATCAACTGCAAGATGCTATCCTATTAATATGGGCCAACATTTCTAAATAATTCTTTCAGCACCTTGTTCAATCAATGCCACATAGAATTAAGACAGTTCTGAAGGCGAAAGGGGGTCAAACACTGTATTAGTATGGGGTTCCTAATAATCCTTTAGGTGAGCGTATATTACTGATTCCGTAAAAAAAACAAAAAAAAAACTTTTATTTCAATTATCTATCTTTATTTACAAAAATGGAAAAGAAAAAAAAACAAGACAGGTCTCTACCAGCAATCAATGACCTGATCTCGGAAGACTCTCCTGCCTGCTGTAATGAAAAATAAATGACATTGTCTCTGTTTACAGTACCAAAACAAATGCAAAAAAACTAAAGGTGAAAGGGTGGAAAATACCACAAGAGCTTAAATGATAAGCCAGCCCTTCCTTTTCTTGTCTTTATCTCTCCAAGACTCTTAACACCCAATTACCAGCTCCCTGCAACTATATATTGCTCCCCCCCCCCCCCCGCGCAAACTATTAACCCCTACGTTCACCTTATGCTCACTAATGCCCTCCCCATAGAGTGTTTCAAAGGTCCTGGCCCTTCCTTTCTTGTAGACAGGCAGCTCTGATGTTGTTCCTGGGATCTAATGTACAGTAATTTACCTCTCACGGGTTATTGGCCAGAAATTGGATGGTACCACTGACCAGTTGTGGTGACTTTCATGATCAGCACTTTTCTTCCTTGGGCTAGCCAGGCATGGGCAAACTTGGCCCTCCAGCTGTTAAGGAACTACAAGTCCCACAATGCATTGCAGGAGTCTGACAGCCAAAGTCATGACTCATAAAGACAAATGCATTGTGGGACTTGTAGTTCTGTAACAGCTGGAGGGCCAAGTTTGCCCATGCCTGGGTTAGCCAGATGAAAGTCTAAAGTTGGCAGCTGGTTAATTTGTGCTATCAGGTTTTCATGCACTGTATTATTTATTATTATTATTATTATTGATTTATATAGCGCCAGCATTTTCCCTGGTGCTGTGCAACAGAATAAAAGACATAAGTATACAATACAAACAATACAGTTACAGTTAACAGTATAAGAAAATAGTGGATTACAGTTTATGCAGTGAACAAATCAATTATAGATTTTTGACATAATAGTGGTAGATATGCAGGCACATTACACAGCATTGCGAGACAAAAGGGGGCATACGCCCTGGCAGATTGGCCTTACAGTGTAAAGGGTTAAGGGATAGTACAATGGGTGAAGAAAAGCTCTTTATGAGATGGTAAAATGGTGGTCAGACTATGCTTGCTTAAAGAGGTGAGTTGTGTTTGCAGGTTGCGCCTAAAAAGGGTAAGTGTGGTTTAGTAGCAGATGTGTTGAGGGAGGGTGTTCCAGAGGAGGGAAGAGAATCAAAAGAAGTCTTGTAGGCGGTGTTATAAACTGTTCTTATCACCTTGCTTCGACACCATCGTCTCACAGACTGTGAGATCACTTGATTCTCCACACGGCAAACAGGAGATAGACTTTCTCAGGCTTCTTAAATGTTTACGTTATTTATTCAAGTCACAGAAAAACAGATAGATACAGTCATCATATCCTAGCTATGCCAATCTTCATGTTGCGTTACAAGCTCGTGATGAGACTCCCTGCTGAAGTCTATCAGGTACCTTCTTCCTAACTACGTTACACTAAACTACCTATGTACAGCATACATTATATCAGATTACAGAAAGGAAGAACATGCTTAGAAGTCGTCCCAGTCAGCCTTGCTAGCTAGTGCGGAAGGAAGAAGCAGAAGTGAGCTCTCGTAGCTCCCTCAGCCTTTTATACCGACTAGGAAAGAGTTAAATATGACATCATCTTCGCCACCCCCTAGACCAGATTATTGGTGGACCCACTCGTGGTGTCATCATACACACCTACTTGATTAATAATCAATGAGGCATTTGACCCATATGCAGGAACGTGGATGTTTAGTAAATATGGCCAATGTTTTCTGTTCCTGTGGTGTAGTGTTAAGGTCAGAGTAGTCCGATGGCCTTCTTTTAGGAACATGTTCTCAGTATCTGCGTGTATCCTCTGCTACACGCAGACCCTGAGATGCCTCTGCCTGCATCACAAAACCTCTATTTATTTTAAAGGCATACACTGCGGACAAGCATTTTACATAAAACTCAGGCCAAGTAACTGAGGCCTACTTAAATTATAACAGGCGGGAGTTAGAAGATGTGACTGGAGAGGACGAGAATATTGTTAGTAGAGCAGGGATTGCGTGTAGATTGGTATCTGGAAATAAGTGTATTTAGATAAGAAGAATCTAGGTTTTAAAGTGCTTTATGGGCAATTGTCAGGATTTTGAATATATAATTTGTGTAACTGGCAGCCAGTGAAGAGCCTGACAGAGTGGGATAGAGCTGGAGAAGCAGGAGGAGAGGTGGATGAGTCGTGCAGCAGAGTTAGTGATGGACTGTAGCTGAGTCAAATGGTGTGCGGGGAGGCCACAAGGTGAACAGAGAGTTGCAATAGTCTAGTTGTGAAATAATCAGGGCATGGACAAAAAGTTTGGTAGTGTTCTGTTTGAGAGAAGGGTGGGTGCAGGAGATGTTTTTTAGGTGGAGATAACACGAGGAGGATAGTTTTGTGTTGTTTGAATGAGAGAGTCAAGTCCAGTATTACACATAGGGCTCGATTCACAAAGCGGTGCTAACCCAGTTAGAGACTTTAGGCGTGATAACCATTGCACCACGCTGGTGAAAAGCCAGTTTAGGCGTGATAAGTTTAGGTGTGATAAGTTTAGGTGTGATAAGTTTAGGCATGATAAGTTTAGATAAGTGTAGATAGCGTGCAAAGTCCAGCATGCAAAGCAGCGCCATTAAACTCTATGCGAAGTGCACAAGATTTTGTAAGCGCAAAACTTTTGAACAGCTGTGCACTGCGGTGCTAACCCAGTTGGTGCTTAAACTTATCATGCCTAAACTTATCACACCTAAACTTATCATGCCTAAACTTATCACACCTAAACTTATCACACCTAAACTTATCATGCCTAAACTGAGTTTAGGCATGATAAAGGGCTTTTCACCAGGGTGCTAACTGTTAGCACCGCTTTGTGAATCAGGCCCATAGACAGCATGTCTGGGGGATAGCGGTGATTGACCATCAACAGAGATTGTGATGCTGGGCAGGGGCGTTGAATTGTGGTGTGGAAAAATAACTATTTTGTCTTATTCATGTTGAGTGTCAGAAAACGGGAGGACATGGAAGAGGGGACAGCATTGAGACAGACAGGAACGTGAGCTGTTAGTGTAGCCAAGTGAGGAGCATGAAAGGTAGATGTAGGCCCAGTGCACACCAAAACCGCTAGCAGACCCTAGCGGTCTTTGGAGCAGATTTCAGAGCGATTCTAGGCATGTTTAGAGACGTTTTCTAAACATGCCTAGCATTTTTGGGAGCGTTTTGTGTAGCAGATTACAAATATTGTTACAGTAAAAGCTGTTACTGAACAGCTTCTGTAACAAAAACGCCTGGAAAACCGCTCTGATGTAGCGTTTTCCAGAGCGGTTTGCGTTTTTCCTATACTTTACATTGAAGCAGAAACGCTTCTGCAGACCGCACACGCGCAGCAGGAGGCACGTTTGCGGTTTGCTAAAAACCTCAAACCACTGGTGTGCACCATCCCATTGAAATACATTAGCCAAGAATTTTCACAGGCGGATGCGGTTGGCGGATCGCTGTTAAAACCGCTCGGTGTGTACTGGGCCTTAGATATGGTCAACATATCAGTGATATGGTGATGGTGTAATGGTTAAGGGCTCTGTCTCTGACACAGGCGACCAGGGTTCGAATCTCGGCTCTGCCTGTTCAGTAAGCCAGCACTAATTCAGTAGGAGACCTTTGGCAAGTCTCCCTTACACTGCTACTGCCAATAGAGTGCGCCCTAGTGGCTGCTGCTCTGCTCTGGCGCTTTGAGTCCGCAAGTAGAAAAGCGCAATATAAATGTTATTTGTCTTGTCTTGTCTTGATATTGGAAGCCAAAGAAACTGATGAGCTGACCAAGACCATAAGTGTAGATGTAGAAAAGGAGAGGTCCGAGGACTGAGTCTTGGTGAACTCCAACAGTGCAGGGTCATGGAAAGGAGGTAGTGCAAGAGTGAGCAACTCTGAGGGTCCAATTTGTGATATTAGAGGAAAGCCAGGAAAGGGCAAGACCCTCAATGCCCATGGATGATGTAATGGTACATAGGAGTATTAGTACACATAACATGGGGAGATTGCACATCGGAGGACACGCTGTCACATCTGAGGATATGCTACCATTCAGATGATGACCTTTTCAGTAAATGCCATGCTTATTCCAGCAAGCCTGTGCCAAACCTCACTTTGCATGTATTGAAATTCAGGTGCATTATGACACACACAAAATATAAAATAAGAGAAAAATCAACATAACTGTAGTATATCCCAGTCCATCTTTTTTTTCCAAACCATTTTTTATTGGAAGTGAGTGACAAGATAAATAAAACAGTAATGTACTGGCCACATTGACTTAGAAATATAATAATGTCCAGAAATAAACTGAAATAAAATGAGGGTTGGCTATATTCATATAAGGCAATATCAATCAAAATCAAGTGCTTTATTGGCATGACCAAAATATACTGGCATTACCACAGCAAGGAGAGATGGGGACATGAAAGGGACTGAGTCCTAGGGTGTGAGGTGGGGCAGAGGTGTATAACTGTTGCAAATTCTGGCACAGCATAAAGTGAACAATGAACTTAAAGAACAACTATCAAAGAAACTGTTTTTCTCTAAACAGCACATACCTATAGAGCTTTTAAAAAAATGCCTTGTTCACCAGCTGTTTGTAATAATTTTGTGTCCGCTTCAGGGGGAGGAAGAGCTGAATTGTAACCTGGCTGTAAATTGTTTACTTTACACTGAGAGAGAGAGAGAGAGAGAGAGAGAGACACACACACAGACAGAGCTGCAGCTGATGATTATTTACACACATCTGAAGCTATATTTCTGCTTTCTATCATTCTGAACACATTTTTACTAACAGTATTAGAGCCAGGGTAGATTGTTTCTGTATACTGGATGTGCTGGACACAGTCCTCCATAATAATGCCCACAGTGAAAACTGTGAATGTCATTTTCTCCACATAAAACATGAAAAGATGAAAAAAAGCCTGAGCGCATGCAGTGTCACTGTGCCTGTCTGGTATCTGTCTGTGTGTGACAAGTGCACATTGTAATACCCATCACTGCATATACCTAACTGTTGTTCCCTTCAGTGCACCCACCTACCTACGTGAGCGCACGCAGTGTCACTGTGCCTGTCCGGTACCTGTGTGTGCGTGACAGTTGCACAATGTAATACCCCGCACACAGCATCTCTGCCTGCACGCCGTGTGACTGCCAGCTCCATGACTAAGTCGGTCCCCACTTAGCATCTCTGCCTGCAGGCCACTTTACTGCCTTCTCAGCCACCACCAACAGGGTCCACCAGGACTCCAGGCTGCTAGCAGCGGCCGCTATAATTTTTCTGGTGCGTGTACATGCCTGCCTAATTTTTCTGTCTGCACTGCGACTGCAACAACAAAACAAAAGGCATGTACATGTGTCAATTCCCCTTCGTGATCGTTTCCTTGCCGCGGTGAAGGGGCTTGCGTATCACAATGTAGCAATGACCGCTGGCTATATGTGTGTCTCGGGCGGTGGCACACCAAAGATAATAAGGTTGTTGCTTCATTGTGGACAGACCAAATTCGATCAGCTGGACAGTCACTGTTGTTCTGTCATTGAGCTACCTCAGCCTGGTGACCATTTGGGCTTGAAAATCGGTACCATGGTGCGCAGCAGTCCAGCATGGCCATCACAACACAAACAGCTGTTTGCGGTGCATTACACAGTGAGTTTGGTGTTTCAGTGTGAAGCAGTACTCTAATTACACTCCCTCATTGATGTATACACATGCAAGATGTTTTAAAGCACTTTAGGCCTCCAATTTAGCATGCAATGTGATTTCTGCCCTTAAAATGCTGCTTTGCATCAAATCCAGATTTTTTTCCCCTGCACTTTTGGCGTCTATCCCACTCATCCATGCAAAAACTTAGATGTTAGACCCCTTCAAACATCTTTTCCATCACTTTTGTGGCCAGCATAAATGTTTCTAGTTTCCAAAGTTCGCCTCCCTATTGAAGTCTATTGTGGTTCGCGGAAGTTCATGCAAACCGAACTTTTGCAGAAGTTCGCATTCGCGAACCGAAAATCGGAAGTTCGGGCCATCTCTACCAGGGACCCAGCACTGCAAGGTGAGAGTGCTAACGTCTATGCCACAATGCTGCCCATGGAGTGATAGGGAGGCTGTCATGTGTTTTTCCTTTTAAACAAAACCAGTTGCCTGGCCGCCTGCTGATCTATTTGGCTGCAGTAGTGTCTGAATTACACCAGGAACAGGCATGCAGCTAATCTTGTCAGTTCTGACAATAATATCAGAAATGCTTGTTCAGGGTCTATGGCTAAAGGTATTAAAGGCAGAGGATCAGCAGGACAGCCAGGCAACTGGCATTGCTTAAAAGGAAATAAATATGGCAGCCTCCATATCACTCTCACCTCTGGTTCACATTAAGCAGTACACTATCCAGCCACTATATATAAATATATATATGTTTCCCTTTGAATATATAAAAAAAAGAAATTGGAATTAACACAAGCATGACAAATTGTTTACTTGCATGAAAATGTATTAGCGGGGGCTGTCGGTAGATAGAATTATTTTACTAGGAATAGCGAAGTAAAAATAATGATTTACTCTCGAGCATTGCAATAGCAATCCCGGTATTGTCTCCATTCTGCCCGTTCCAAGGACCTGTGGGAAATACATTGCGGTATTCACATAACCTCTGCTGGAAGACTGTTGAAGGGGTGGCCCTCGCCACATTCATTTCAAAGATTTCCTTAAAAATATGCCGCTGAAATCGGCAATCGCCTGGCCGCCTTCTCTAAAATTATGTCAAATTAAAAAGACTAAATGACGGTTGTGATTAAGAGAAAATTGCAGGCTGCTATGGATTATGCTAAAAGGTCCTATTTCCATTGTGTCTATATGTAATGACCTTGCCTGGAATGACAATGGCGTTTTCCCGAGATGTAAATGCGTCCGCTTTGCCGGCGCTGGAAGCGTGAATGCGCCAAGTTTGATGTTGTTATATTTGGGGGTATATATTTTGATCTTTTTTTTTTTGCCAAAGGAAACGTAAGATCAAATGTATAATTAATCGTTTGCAAATGTAGCAGCGTGAAATTACCTGATGTGCTTTTGGAATCCATTTACATATTGTAGCAATTACAGAATAAATACAGTCCATAATGAAAGGTGTTATTCAAAAGCTTAACACTCAGGTAATTAAAGGGAATGTGCGCTATGTATAACCCACTCTGCGACGACATTATAATTATTCAGTGCAGCTTCGTTTTATGCATCTTTCTGCTTCTCTGTGCCAGACGCGCGCTGATCTTCAGAACTTCATCTCAGGATGCCAGAATAACGTCGTAAGCCCGAGGTGAGCTGAGAAAACAGATTCAATTAGCATATTTAACAAATTACAAAAGCATACGTTGTAGACACCAGCTTTAAAAGCGATATATAGATTTTTTTATGAATACACTAGAGTAAACCCATCCCCCCTGAATTATCAGTAAATATAGGTCAGCGATGTTTGCAAATATCTTGTTTCATTACCATCTTCACAATCACGAGACTGTTGAGCGAGTCTTCCTCCTTCTCTTCCGGACCTCCGTGCAAGGTGCAGCGCTGCCTGGGAAGCTAGCAGACTGGGCCACACCCTCTTCCATAGACTCCATAGATATCTATGAGAGATATGTTATTAGCCTTGGATATAAAGCTTTTGAAGGTGGGTGTTGGGCAGTGGAATTGTTAAAATGGGAAATAAAACGAGTCATTTTCTACGACCCTACGCTGTTCTGAAATGCCTTTCACTTTTTATTTTATAGCCATGTTATTCCAGGTAGACCAATTAACAGCTATTATTTCCAGTTCAAATGTTCTATCTCTCGTGCATTGTTAGAATGCTGTTATCGTTCTTGCGCTGATAATATTACTGTAATGACTACATCATCAGTAAAGCAATTTTTAAAGTGAACCTAGAAAAAAATAGATACTTATCGAAGTAGAGGGAAGATATAAGGTTTAAACAGAGGTGAGCAGTAGAGGTGGGGTTCCAAGCCTGCCACCACCTAGGACCACTACCCGCATACTACACTACAGGGGGCAGAGTGAGCAGCCCTCCTCAGTACCCAGGGCCGGTTCTAGACTTTTCTCTGCCTGAGGCAAACTTGCGAGGTTGCGTCCCCCCCCCCCCTGCCCCCGAATTGGAATGATCGCACAGCACCCAACAATTTGCCCCGCACGTTATAGCTGTGGTGTGCCCCCCAAAAAACACCCTCAGTATAAGTAGGTAGCTATGTACCCCCACTATTGGTAGCTAGGTACAGTTGCCCCTAGTATAGGTTGGCCAGGCACTTTCTTCACTTCCTGTTTCTGTCTGGTGTTGCACCCAGACTTCTGCTGCTTGAGGAAGTTGCCTCACTTGGCCTCAGTACTATCACCAGGGGCATTGTTAGAATCCTAAGAGATCCGGGGCACTTTTGGGCACTCCAGCTGAAAAATGGATGGTGCCATGCACTGGAAAGTGGGTGTGGCCGCGGGTGGAGACAAATTTACATAAATTTAACA
Organism: Hyperolius riggenbachi; assembly: GCF_040937935.1. Taxonomy (NCBI): domain Eukaryota; kingdom Metazoa; phylum Chordata; class Amphibia; order Anura; family Hyperoliidae; genus Hyperolius; species Hyperolius riggenbachi. The sequence goes on along the minus strand of NC_090646.1, from coordinate 598,249,973 downwards.
GCGGTCTAAGTAGACCTGCCCAGCAAAATGTTGGACAAAGCTCCCCTCTCCATTAATGCAAAAAAAAAAAAAAAAAAAAGCATATCACATAAATGATTAAATAGATACCTGGTTTTTGTGCTGGCTGGTCTGGCTTTCTGCTGGGTGAGTTGACCTCCTGCCAGCCCCCCCACCATAGAATTCCCTGGCCTTCTAGTGGACCCCCTCCCATGCTCCCATGGGCCTCCCATTGACCACATGGTCCTCCCTCCCACCACAACTCCCAGCATGCAGCATAGAAGAACCATAGCTCCCTCCATGCCCCCATAAAGGCATCACAGCACCTGCCATGGCATCACACCAAAACCAATATGCCCATATAGAGGCACCATAGCATTCAGCATACAACCCATTGCCATGTGCTGTGGTGTCATGCTAGGTGCTATGGTGCCTCTATGGGGCATGCTGGGTGTTGTAATGACATGTTGGGTGCTGTTGGGCCATGCTGGGGGGCTGTGTAGTGCTATGCTGTGTGCTGTGGTTCCTCTGAAGGGCATGCTGGGTGCTGTAGTGCCTCGTCTCTGCCTGGGGGACATCCAGGACACCCTAGAATACATTCGGGGCATGTGCCACTGATCTTTGGGGCTAGCAACGCCCCTGCCTTCAGGCACATGGGATTCACACAGGATTCAGCACAGCAGTCTGCCTGTGCATGCTCATGCTGAACGTCTCTCCAGCAGGAAGCTCCTCTCTGGCCTTTTCCCGGGATCTGTGTCTCTCTGCAGGGGGGGCCCTCAACTGAGGGCAGTGTACGGAAACCTTACATTATTATAAATATTACTAATATGGGATTTATAGGCCCGGGGGCCATTCTGTATTTTTGATTTTAAGTGTTTTTCTATAGAATTGTTGGTGAATATATGTTTCTATGACAAAGCTGCAGTAATAGTGCTTTAATTTATAGTGATAAGAAGGGAATTACTTTTTCCTTGTTTGCTTTATGACACTAGTATGTGCAACAGTATTATCCTATGGCATTGCAGGTTCCTTTTGAATGTGAACACTGAGGCCCCTTTTACACTTGGCTTGTCAGTGTGCGTTGCGTTTCCCTGTTTTCCTGCAGGGTAACGCAATGACAATACAAGGCAATGGGGCCCAGCACACTTACTGCATCACATTGCATCAGAAGTGCCCAATTGGCAGCAGGGACGGATCTAGGGGGGGCAGGCGGGTCTCTTGCCCCAGGCGCAGTTTGTTGAATTCTTAAAAAGGTGGCAAAATTTGGATGGGGAATGGCAGTTTAGGCGCCAAAACCTGACCTTTAAGCGCCAAAACCTGACCTTTAGGCGCCAAAACCTGACCTTGCCCCAGGCGCAACTTGGTCCAAATCCATCCCTGATTGGCAGCCAAGCCTCCGCAAAATCAACAGTGCACTAGTGTTGGACTTCCACGGTGACGCAGGGGTGGCGAAATTAATGGAAGTCAATGGGCGACACAGAAATGTTGAATATGTTTGTGGCGCGAGGGGCGTTCGGGGCGGCGCTATACATATGACCCTGTTGGAGCACTCTACCACAGAGTCATATGAATGCCATTTTGTGCGTTGCGGTGCAATAGGGCCCAATATCTCACCGCAAACACAATGGCCAGGTGTAAAACCGCCCAACACTAGATGATAGGTGAATGTTACTGTTCTGTCATTGCAAATACCAAAATTAATATATATTATTATTCTTGGATGCTGCAACCCTCCTCTCAGCTCTGGAAGTTGGTTGGGAGAAGAAGCAGCAAGGAATCACGTGACCACAATGTTGGAGATTGAATAAAGGCATTGACGGTGATTTCTTCAATCAAATATAACAGACTACTGTTGGCTAACAATAAGCCTAATATTAAAAAATCTGAAATTCGGTGATAAAATAAGCATATACAACTGTTAAATATCAAAAAATGATGTCACCAATACATGAATGAAAACCAGCAATATCAACAGGATGAGAAGCTGTGTAGACCATTGTTTGTACTGAAGTTACTTTGCACACCGCCTTAGAAGTGACCTCAGTCTGACAGTGATCTAAGGTCTACAAATAGAAACAGAATAAATGAACACAAAGTCTATTCATTGCAGAAAAGTAAGTCTTTACCATAAGAATAATTTCAAATTACCGTCGCTGATAGTGACACATGTACTGTAAATGTGAATTGTTAAAGGGTTATTTCAACTGATACCAATTGGCAATGGGCTAACAACCTGTTCCCAGAAAAAAATAATTGTTAAGAAACCTTCACATCCAATCAGGGCTGTGGAGTCGAGAAGTCGGAGTCATTTTGGGTACCTGGAGTCGGAGTCGGTGGTTTCATAAACTGAGGAGTCGGGAGTTGGAGTCGGATGATTTTTGTACCAAATCCACAGCCCTGTTAAGTATTAGACTAAGGAGTCGGAGTTGAGGAGTCAGAGCCATTTTGGGTACCCGCAGTTGGAGTTGGAGTCGGAGCCGGTGGTTTAAAAAACTGAGGAGTTGGAGTTGGATGATTTTTGTACCGACTCCACAGCCCTGTATCTAATGTTTTGAAATGTGTTGATGAATTGTAGCTACAGTGCTGGCCACAAAGAGTTACTCATTCAACAGCAGAAGGGGGAGTTGAGTGGGTGAAGTAATGGCTATCTGCTGGGGAATAGGCACTAGTCACAGACTGAGGAACACCGATTCACAGACGTGTAACAGTAGGTCGAAGGGGTCCCAAGGTAGTGGGTATTCCCAACTTCCTACTCTCTCCGTTCAAAATCGATCTTTCCCATCGATTCCCGTCAATCCGTCCATGCGTAAGATTTTTCTCGATCGCCGGCGGGTCGGGAGTGCGTCGATAGCGGCGTTCGAATGCCCGACGACCGACGCAATACAGCGGGTATACATTACCTGTTCCGCTGGCGCGACTCCCCTGGTCCCCGCAGTCTTCTTTCCGCGCTGGGTTCCGGATCGCTGCAGCTACACAGAACTCCCTGTCCCGGCAGGAAGTTTAAACAGTAGAGCGCCCTCTACTGTGTAAACTTCCCCTGGACAGGAAGTTCAGTAGCTGCAGGAACGGTCCGGAGCCCGGAGCGGAGAAGAAGACGGGACCAGGGGAGTCGCACCGGCGGAACAGGTAATGTATGCAGGGGGGGCAGCGGCAGCTCCACAGATTGTGATCGGTTTCAGGCTGAAATCGATTCACAATCTGTTTGCAGTAAAGGTGGCCATACGATCCCTCTCTGATCAGATTCGATCAGAGAGGGATCTATCTGTTGGTCGAATCTGATGGCAAATCGACCAGTGTATGGCCACCTTTAGGATCAAATCAGGAATTGTTAATAAGCACAGATAAGCCCCATTAACACTATCTGAAAAGATATGGTTTTGAGGGTTAGTTGCAATGTCACATAGCAGCGTTCATGTCCCCTCTCCCGTCTCTGGAGAACAAGCATTTTTATGCTGTGTACGGAAAACACACACCAGAAGTTGACACACAACGTGAACGCTACACAAAGCAATTCCTACCAAAGTGCACTTACCCATATTATTTAATAAACGTAAAAGGCATTTTCTTCAGCCACAATTTACGTGATTGTCTTACAAAGTACCATAAGTACAGAAATACTGCATTACTGCATTAATTTAATACTTTAAAACACAGGCGGATCCCCCTGCCTTCTCTTGAACAATTCCTCTTATGGATTCAGGGTTTATCAAACAGAACAGTAATTTTCACATGGTGAATGTTTCTTAATCTGTTACATTAAATAGGTTAGTGTGAATTTAGGGTCACAGGGTGCACTTGTTGGATGTGAAAAGCTCTCCAATTTATTTCAGCATTTTTTTTTCTCTTACAAATAAATGATTTCGGGATTATAACATTGCTAAGATTTTATACCATTTAATAAACTACCGCAAAGCTCCTAAAAAGTATCACATTTTTATTTTATTTTTTTTCGCAGACCTCAGCTATATTCAATCTGCACAACCTGTTTTCAGTGGCTTCATCAGTACGCTCGTTTGGCCATGGGCATATTTGTTTGTTGACATCATTGTCAATGTTTTCTAATTTCTTTATTGATTGCCATATTTTATATCAGAATGTGATTGGCTAAGTATCATAAAAGAATAACAAAAAAAAAAAAAAAAGGCGAGAGGAAGAAAAAAAAGATAACAATACAATATAAAACAATAGACAACAACACTATATTAACCACTTGAGGACCACGGTGTTAAACCCCCCCTAGAGACCAGGCCATTTTTTACTTAATAGGCCACTGCAGTTTTAAGGGCTCGCTGCAGGGCCACACAACTCAGCACACAAGTGATTCCCCTTCCCTTCTCTCCCCACCAACAGGGCTCTCTGTTGGTGGGGGTCTGATCGCTCCCAGATGTTTTTTTTTTTACAAATATTTTTTTTTTTTTATAAATTTCACTATTTTTGTATTATTTTTCCCTCCTTCCTCCCCCGTCAGCTTATCACAGCGATCGGCTGTCACAGTGGATCGCTTCTGTGTCCTCCAAGGCCTTAGATTGCAGCGCTGTAATAATAATAATAATAGCAGTACTTGTATAGCGCCTTTCTCCTGTCGGACTCAAAGCACTTGTGAGGCAGCCACTAGAGCGCACTCAGTAGGCAGTAGCAGTGTTAAGGAGACTTGCCCAAGAAACTCCTTACTGAAATAGGTGCAGGCTTACTGTACAGGCAGAGCTGAGGTTTGAACCCAGGCAGAGCCCTTAATCATTACACTATCCAGCCACTGCACTGTACTGTGTTAATAGACGGCGGTTTCGCCATCTAACAGTCTCCAAGCGGCGAAGCTCCATCATTCATGTGGAGATGTGCGCGCATTAGCGCGTGCAATCTCCTGCAAGCCCCTCCCGCAGCCATTCACGCCAATCGTGGAGCGGTCCTGAGGCTGCCGCTACGTTCATGCCAATAGGCATGGAGCGGTCGGCTAGGGGTTAAAGCAGATCTGTAGCGAAAAAAAACGTATGAAATAATGAATTGTATATGTAGTACGGATAACGAATAGAACATTTATAGCAAAGAAAAGAGCCTCATATTTTTATTTTCAGTTAAATAGATTTTTTTTTAATAACATTGAATCATTCTGTAATGTTTGCGGATTAGAAAGCATACTCTAGCCCATATGCAATTAACTTATTCACCTGAGTTCATCTTCTCAGCATTTTACAATTCAATATGTACCCAAAAAAATTGCTGGTGGCTTAAAATGCATTTTTTGACATTGGGAAAATATCACCTAGGAGAAAACTCAGCAGAAAAAGTAAATGGCAGCCATTACTTCTGAGCTTAGTAGGAGGTTTTAGATCATGGGTGAGTTTGTCATCAGCTACCCTCCCTCACAAGGGTGTCATCTATGTGAAATCTCACACAAGCTGAGATCACCTCCCCTGTGACATCATCAGTAGCAGCCTGTGTTTTGTTTTTTATCTCCTCTACCAGTCTGCCGGATTCTGTCCCGGCAATATCAAAGGAAAGGAAAGGGTTCCTCCAATAAATGTAAAATATTTTACATTTGTCATCATGCAGCTGAAAAAAGGCTGCTATTTATTATTATAATTTAGAAAAAAGATTTTATTTCTGGCCGCAATAGCAGCATAGAGGGCGATATTAAGGCTGGGAACGCGGAGAATCACTCGCGTTCCCATGCCTGTCAGCCAGTGACGGCCAAACCGGAAGTGTTCGCCGACGGGTGCAGGAGCATCTGATCTGAACGGGGCTGCGAGGGCACCGATCGGCTGCAGTGGGCTGAGGGAAGCCCCAGGTGAGTAAATCTCGTTTTTTTTTTTTTATAGACTTAAGGATCACTTTAAGGTTTTTCTCTGGGGGACTTAGATTGGTGAATGGAAACTATATTCCCATTCATTGATCGAGGGGCTAATGGCAGGCGGCTGGAGCGCGCCTCATTCAGCTGCAGCAGCACAGTCTATCTAGACAAACATATTCGTCCAGATTGGCTTAAATAGTTAAAGGGACACTTAAGCCAGGAATAAAAAATCACTTTTACTTGCTTGAGGCTTCTACCAGCCCCCTGCAGTCATCCCGTGCCCTTTTAGTTAATCACAGACCCTTGGGCCCCTGCTGCCAGCTAGTTTAATTTTCGCTGACAGACCCTGACAGGGAGTCGGCAGGCTCTCTGCACATGTGCAGGCCTGGCCACGCGTATCCTTTTTCAAGGTCAGGCTTCTTCTTCAGGCTTCATGCAAAGGCGCAGGATGCTATTGCGGACGGGAACGCGAAGAAAAATATGCGTGGCCAGGCTTGTTAGGCCTGTCAGCAAAAATGAAACTAGCTGGAGGCGTGGGACCGGAGGCTCCCATGCGAGGGCACGGGACGGTTGGAGGGGGCTAGTAGAAGTCAAACTGATTTTTGCTTAAGTGTCCTTTTAACCAGTTCACCCCCAAGGGTTTTTATCCTAACGGACCACAGCAATTTTCAGTTGTCAGCGCTCCTCCCTTTTATTCCCTAATAACTTTATTACTACTTATCACAAGAAAATGATCTATACCTCGTTTTTTTCACCACCAATTAGGCTTTCTGTGGATAGTACATTTTGCTAAGAATTTTTTTATTCTAAATGCATTTTAATGAGAAAAACAGAAAAAAAAGAAAAAAAATCATTATTTCTCAGTGTTCAGCCTTTATAGTTTTAAAATTAAACATTCTCCTGTGGATAAAACAAACACGTTTTATTTGCCCAGTGGTCCCGATAATTAAACCGTTTAGATTATGTCCCTACCACAATGTATGGCGACAGTATATTATTTTGAAATATAAGTGGTTATTTTTCTGTTTGTTCTGGCCATAATTACAAGCCCCTATGTAATAAATTAAAATTAATTTTCCCCCATAAAATATAGAATAAAAAAAGCTGAGTCCTTAAGGCAACTATTTATTTATTTATTTTAAGCTGATTTTTTTTTTTTTTTACAAGTGTTTTTTTTTTGGGGGGGGGAGGGTTGGAAGTGTAATTTTATTAATGATGTGTATATACTTGAAAATGTATGTATTTTGTAGGTGTAATATACTTTTTGGCCACAAGATGGCGCTAGTGAACACTCATAGGACGTGTTCGCTTTTTTTTTTTTTTACACTTTATTAAACTGTTACATTTCCTGTTTATGTGAATGGACGTAGCCGCTGTTCGCGGTCACGTCCATTCACTCCAGGCACTGCGATTGGGTAGAGGACTGTTCGGTCCTCTTCCCCAATCGCCCAGCACGGGATCCCGACGGTAATGGCGGCGGTAGCGGCGGACACACGGCGGTAGCAGCGGCGGGAATGCGCGACGTATTAAAACGTCATGTTGCTGTTAATAGCGGTAAGCATGACGTTTTAATACGTTAGGATGGCGGTAAATGGTTAAGTCGTTAGATGGTAGAGGTGAGCTATCTTTATTGTCTACTTCTAGCTGGAGAAGTTGAGAAGCACACGCTATCCACTATCCGCAATCCACAAAGGGACGTCTGTTGTTTTCCCTTTATCGATAAATATTTTTTCAGGTAAGGTTAGCATGATTATTATGTTATTCTGTTCCATAGTATGCCCCAGGTCCCGACCTAAGACAATTATTATAGAATTGACTATGATCTCACAACTAAGGAATTTTTAAAGAAAACCCACAATCTTGCACCAAAACTTTTAAATCTTGGAACAAGAACATATAACAGATCTTCTGTGTCAATATTACATCTCTAACAGGTATTGCTCTGATTATGGTACCATTGGCTAAGTTTATTAGGCGTTAAATACCATTTTGTTAAAAGTTTATACTGTAACTGTACCATTTGGTTTTGGTATTTCGTGGCATCCAACATTGATAAAAGAAATTTTGCCATTCATATTCATCTGAATCTATTTGGAGCTCATTATCCCATTTTTTGCAAGATAACAAACAATCCCTGGGAGTTCATTCTCCACTATAATTATGCAACGATTTTTTTCTGGTATTTTCTTTTCCAGAATAGGTTTTTTATCAGTGCCGGAGCTACCACCATAGGAAAAAATGGACAATTGCCCCAAGGCCCCAGAGCCTATAGGGGCCCCCAGGGTGTCCCTCCCCATCTTAACCGTTGCTCCCCAGGGACTCTGCAGAGTGTTAAGTGTTGGGAGGTGATTGGAGGAGGGTCAGAAGCCAGCTCAGGGGCCAAGGAAAGAAATTTGGCTGCCACAAAGGGCCTCTAATGACGCTTTTTGGTCGGGGATATCTGTTGGGGTGCCCCCAGGCTAATTTTGCCCTAGGGCCCAATTGTTACTTGAACCGGCCCTGTTTTTCATAATCCATAGTTTCTTTTCTGAGTTCCTGTTTATTTCACGTTGAGAAAAATGCATTTTATCTGTATGTTTTTTCAATGGCACCTACTATATCAGCTATTCTGGCATTAGTATTTATGTTATTAATTCTAAACCAATTTGGGCTTTATGTTGGACCAAATTCCTTGAAACTGTTCAGTGTTCTTATGGGTATAAAGTTCATCAGAACAAGTTCAGATCAGTTAGTTTCCAAACTTGGGACAAAACAACTGTTCACATGGACCTTTTATGGCCACTAGGCACTTGTTACATAGCCATTAAATAAGGACTTAACAGGGGCCACATAAGCACCTCAGCTAGGACAGCCCCATCTTGTAGAGTTTTGGGCAGCAACTTACACCACGTCCTAGCGTCCCACGATGTGATTTGCTCTTACCACTACCGATCCAGCTTGAGGCTTGCCAAGTACTTCAAGCAATAGATTACCAATCTCCTGTGTGCTGAGGATAGGAATGTAAAGATGTCCTGGTGTCCACAGTGTTGCGGAGGAGCTTGTGGAATGGGTGTGAAGGCTCCTCCCATCTCATTCAATGCAAGGTTGCCCCGCTGCTGCTGGCTGTCTGGGCCGGGTGTAGGACGGACTCCCTCAGCAACCTAGAGCCCATGGAGCCAGCATACATTTTCACGGACACTGCCGTGACTCTAATGGAAGTCACAGACATCATGCAGATTTAGACCTATATTTACGCAGAGTCCGAAAATATGCGGATGGTTAGCAATAAAGTTTGATAAGGTTGGCAACACTGAATCCAGAGAAACACATACAGGAGCAAATTAAACGTATCAACAAGCTGCAATACTACAGCACTGAGTGGTGGGTCAATTTAGGCTTATATAGGCCTCTTGGCACATGAGCATGCATGCACACACAAATGTTCACAGGCATCTGAGAAGCAATGGATGACACTATGTCATACACAACAATGCACACATCTGAAGCTGCGTAAATCCATGGATGCTTATCGAGTTGTTCCAATTCCCTCCAATTCCCTAGTCCACACTTGAGATTAACTCTCATGCTGGCTTTATGATGAAGGTGTTCAGGGGCAAACCCAGGATTTTCAAGGGCAGGATTCCTGAAAGGTCTTCCTCTGCCACGCACAATACAGTTTAATAATATGGTAGGACATCATGCTGGGTACACATAATGCAAGTTTGTATACAGATAATCATGAGGACAGCCAGCATTGCTAATGAACGGGAAAGTGAATGCTTCACACAGCAGGGCACAGGGCTGTCCTCATACCTGACTCTGTTAAGTTCCCCAGAACTGCTCCATGCTCTGTGCACACGCTGCTGCTCCATCCAAAGTCAACTGTTGCACTGAAAGAAATTGCAGGCAGCAGCAAGGTGCTGTGAGCTGCAGGATGCCTACAGATATTCTGGTGTCTCAACGTATGCCTTTCCTTAGACACTGCACCAGCCCTGGTCTGAGGGGGGATTCCGGGCAGCTGTAATCCCCCCCTGCGTTTTGCCTATGGTATTAACTCAAATGCCACTGAAGTCAAATAATCAGTTTGAAAGACAGTCAAATAGGATTGCTTAAAGTGAAGGCCTTTGTCATAGATTACATATTATTTCAGTGTAAAGCCTCATACACACGAAGGTACTTCTGTTGCTTAGCAGGGATCAGTCCTCTATTCAGAGTGACAGTGCAGTGCTCACACTGTACGGATACGTCACTAGCCTCAAAGCTGACAATGCATGTATTGCCATGAGGGAAGGGCAGAGGGAGAACGAGCAGGGAGTGATGGAGAGGCTTCCTGGGGGTGTAATGGGGAGGAGGGGAGGGTGGGAAGAACAATGCGATTGGGCATCGGGGATCGCTATGTATTGAGTGTGCAGACACAAGACCTTCTGGCACAACACTCGAGTCTCTGCACAACTGCAGAGATCAACATATGTACAGTATGTTGGAAGAAGGCGCATGAAACATCCTTCTTCTAGTGGATGTACTATGGCCCAGCAGAAGCATTTTTTTTGTAAAATATACTGTTTAGCATGGTGAGTATAGCTTCCTCAAAGGAAGCTCTGGTTCACTTAAAACTGCCCATACACAAGACTACTGGATTGACAGATCATTTTAAGAATGTGATTATGTGATAGGACCTATAAAGAACCTTTTCTCTGTGAGCAAGGTTCAAATGCTTTCAATCAGATTTTAAGGCTTGAAGGGTACACGAGGTGACATGTGGCATGATGAAATAAACATGTGTATGTACAGTGCCAATCATGTAAATAACCAGGCTGTGTTCCTTTTCTTCTTTTCTTGTATGAAAGAGTTAAAGAGACACTGAAGCGAAAAAAAAAAAAATTATGATATAATGATTTGTATGCAGAGACATAAGTCTAATATTGTTTCCAGTACAGGAAGAGTTAAGAAACTCCAGTTGTTATTTATGCAAAAGAGCCATTAAGCTCCACGACTTTCAAAGTTGCAGAGAGCTCTGTCTTCTGAAGCTTATTATCTCAAGTGTGGCACTGTATTGTTTTTTCTTCTGCAGAGAACAGTTCAAAAGTTCACTAGGCTGCTCTGTAAAATCATTTGGAATGCTGTGTAGTATGTAAACTGCAAATATTAGGAAATTATGCAATGTTATAAAAAAAAGAACTATATAACTGAAAATAAAAATATGAGACTATTTTCTTTGCAACTAGTGTAATTATCCGTACTACACAACCAATTCATTATATCATATTTTTTTTTTCGCTTCAGTGTCTCTTTAAACATCATGTATGTAAGTGACAGTTTCTCTCCTGCTGGGACCTAGTTGAATTTAGTTGGACTACAGCGACATCCTCTCACTGATACATGAATTACAGCCAAAAAACTCTTTCTTGGAAGACAACTTCTGAGGGCAGGGGATAGATAAAATAGGTCAATAGCTCATATATTTTAGCTTCTGGTGGGACACTGAAAGATTATATCAGTCATATGAGACAATACAACATTTTTTTTATTTTTTTAAGCAGATACACAGAAAATATAATTGTGGCTCTAAAAAGGTCATTTTTAGGAGTAAGAGGATAAATGCAACTGTTTATCTTATCAGTCTATGTCCACCTTAGGTTTTCTTTAAATAAAACATGAAATTATTAGCCTAGGGTGTGTGATATATCAGGGCAGGGGGGATAAAATGATCTTATGGATAGATTATAATTGCAGTTGTAGTTTCAAATACAACATATGATGATGTGCCAGCTGGGTGTGGATAAGTGCAAACAACTGTTATCAAACCCAAAGTTTTCCCATCTTCAGATACTGGAGCTTAGCATGGTACTCAGTTCATGTATTACCGCAGTGTGTGTACTGTGGAAAAAGAAGAGTGATGGGAAAACACTTGACTTTTTTAGTGAACAATAGTAAGTATTGTCCCCTCCCAAAACATTTTCCCCCTAACCAGGACTGAAGCAGTACATAAAGTATATGTTCAGGAACGGTGTAGCTAAGGAGCTATGGGCACGAGTGTAAGTTTACAAGATACATACACTTGATACATAATAGTTCGCAAGCAACAAAACATATATAGGAAATTTGAATGCAAGGAGAAACTACTGTATTTTTTGGACTATAAGACTCACTTTTTCTCCCCAAAAAGTAGGGGGGAAAGTTGCTGCATCTTATAGTCTACATGCAGGGAGTCTCTGACTTGTGAATGTCTGCCAATACGAACCTCCAACCCGCCGCAATGTTGGAGACTCCCTGTACTGTGCCCATGCAGAAAAGGACACAGGGGGATAATCGGAGGACACAGGGGGATACAAAGGGACATAGAGGAGGACACAGGGGGACACAAAGGGGCATAAAGGAGGACACAAGAGGGAGACAAAGGGTCATAGAGGAGGACACAAGGAGGACAAAGGTGGATATGTGGTGGAACATAGGAGGACACAAGAGGGACTGTAGAGGACACAGGGAGACACAAGAGGTACAAGGGGGCATAATCCCCCCCAGGTTCTGGGCTAGTACATTGCATATGTATTAATACATCACTGGTCAGTTGGGCGGAGGGTGAGACAAATGATAGCTGCCCCTGCTGCTTTTCAAATTTCCGACAGCGTTTAATACTATTTCCCCTCAGAGTGGTAGCAACTCAGAGGGAGAAAAAATTCTGGGGCCGGTGATTGCTAGAACCCTGAATTACCCTTTATGGAGTGCTCACTAAAACATTAGTGCTATAGCAGCACCCAGCTCAGGCACTCGGTTCCCAGAACCATGCCTTGACACATCACCTCCTTCAAGTACATCACCTCATAGGTCAATTTTAAAGTTTCCTTTCTTTTCATTAGTACTCCCTTAAAAGGCAATGGCCACAATTCACTAAGATCATGCTAGTGATAATAAAGCAAGTGAAAACTCACCACCACACATGCCTCGGTATACCACACATGCCTCGGTATTTTAAGTGTTGATTCACTAAAGAAGTTTGTCTAATTATAAAGACCATACAGTCAAGATGTAAAAAAAAAAAGACTGTCAAAATAAGTAAAAAAAATGTGTACAGTAATTGGCATTTAAAAAGGTTAATTTGCTTACCCCCTCACTGTTCCTGGCTGAAAACAAGGTTAAGCCACACCTCTTGTAGGAAGTAGTGCCATGGCATTGCACTGCCTTATGGGAGAATTGTAACCCCCAGTTCACTCCGCCCCCTCACTGCCGCCTTCCTGTCACACACTGCTCTCTTGACAGCGGTGATGATCTATTCTCTGTAGAGCTTTTAAACTATCACCAGCAGCACTTCACATGGTATCATAAAATTAAAACAAAGACAAAACTACACCTTCAAGTAGTGCTCCGCTTCTTGCCACTCAGCAGTTCCTCACAGATGCACAGAAACGATGCAGTTTCCTGCACCTAGTGGGCGTGTGCAAGATTTACATGTCACCGCCCCTACTAAGTAGAAGTCTGTAGTGACGTCTTCCACTGCCCTACCCAACGTGTCGCATCACAATATCAATACTACATCTTGCATTCACATGAAGAGTTAACAGGTCACTATTTATATCATCCTTACCTTTGAGGATGCCCCACATATGTTCAATAGGGTTTATGTTTGGGACATGCTTGGCCAGTCCGGCACCTTGTCCCTCTTTAGCAAGGCAGTGGTCATCTTGGTGGTGTGTTTGGAGTCCTTATTAGAGATGGTTGGAAATGCAGGTTTCCTATTCTGTAGAAATCCCAAATATCAACTTATCATTTGCCCATCACACAAGGATAACCAGTAAATTGAATTGTCGGTTTCTTTTGTACGATAGCATAGTATTAAGAGCATTACTCAGGTGCATACTTGCCATTCACGCGAGCAATGCTCCTATATCCCGAGTGATGGGAAGCATTTTTTTACTGTGGTGCTGTCCTTCAGCACCACAGCACTGCTGCCTTGCTTCTACTGCAACAAGAATGTTGGCTTCCACTCACTCGGCACCTGCGTTGTATGCCAGCCTCTACTGGCAACATCGCCCCCTGTTGTTCTGTGCCGATTGCCACCATTCCGTGATGATTGCCACCGCCAGTCTCCTCTTCTCAGTCTTCATGGGAGCACCAGCAAAAGCATCTTTGCAGCTCCCCATTCATCTTCTAGGTGGAATTAGGCTGAATACCAGTGGGTCCACCTAGTGGATGAATGGGGTACCCTAGCTGGAGTTTAAAAAATGCTTTTACTGGTGCTCCAATGAAAAATGAGAAGAGGAGAGCGGTGACAGTGAAAACATCTGATCTCGGCAGGCAGCACAGAACAACGGGAGGCAACGTGGCCAGCAGAGGCTGGTATGCAGGGTTGATGTTGTGTGAGGGGCGGGGGCGGCAGCCAGGAGAAGTATATTGATTCGAAATTTATAGGTGAAGAAAGAAGTAAAAGAAGAAAGACGTGACAGATGAAAAACAGAAGAATACAGAAGAAGAGTGTTTGCCCTTCTAATAAAGTTTATTATACGATTTGTTAATCTTAAATAGGTATAGAGTCAAAAGTGACCCTCTATACCTATTTACCTGGAAGGGGTAGGACATCTGGGGGTGCCCTTATTAAAGCTGGCTCCAAGATTTCCTGGAGCCCCCACAAGTCATATGCACCCCCACTCCTCCTAGGCACAGGAGGCTGGTAATAGCTCCTTGTCCATGATATAGCCAATATAATGTATCATGTGAGCTGGTATGGCTAGTATGGGGGAGCCCCACACAGGTATCTTCAATAGCCTTGGGTGAAAAGGGGCTAAAGAAAAGTTTAAAGGGGGTGCCAATTTTTGTTTCAATTTTTTTTTAATTAAAAATGTAACTGCAACCTCCCCCTTTCCAACATTAATTAACCCCTTGTCACCCATACACCTCGGTCTTAGTGAAAATGTATGCAGTGTGTGTATGTAGAATTTAGAAATCTTTAGAGAAGCATGCACAGTATTTTCACAGTTAGCTAGAATTAACAAGGAGTGTGTGTATGTGTGTGTGCGCGCGTGTATACTAATGGTCGATGTTTGGGAGGGTGAGCCTACTGCCCTTCCTTCCAAGATCAGCTCCTAATCAGATTATCCAGCATAATAAAATCATGAAGCACTGAATAATGTAGGTAATATGTTTTATGAGCACTTCTGTATTGAAAATGAAGGAAGGTTGAACAATTATTAGGCAAAGAGCTGATGTAATGCATTTTGCTGTGCTTAGTCTTCTCTGATCTCACAGGAAACAAATATTGAATTCCAGCTAACATATTTTATGACGCTCAGTAAAAATCCATTTTAGTGTTTTTCCAATTTAACCGGGATAAACAATTGAGCTTAAATTTCAAGATTTTTTTTTATCACAATATTTTTACCCCCTTACTATACTTAAAATATTTGGAAAAGACGAGAGCCTCTGGAAAATTAAAATAAATAAAATATCTAAAACACAGAGTATATATTCATAGTAATGTCATTAATTTGCAGAATTGCACCAGCAGCATTGACTGAAGTGCTGTGTACAGAACTCTTTATACAGAGTGACTGCAGCTCTATTGAAGCGGACTGACATCACACTGCAGGGAGCTGTTTGACACGGTGGGTTGCAACGACCAAGTACATATCTAAGCCTGAATTATATTAGAAGGTAATTACAAAATCAAATAGCAGAATACTGAAATAAAGATAGACATGGGTCCTCAAAGCAAGGTAAGATGGGCCCAAAAAAGCTGCGAATTAAAAAGGGTGCAGTTTGCTAGTAAGTAGAATATCAATGAATTTTACAGTAGTATAAATGTTTCTGTACCGTGTTAGCCAATCAAATTACGTAGGTAGAAAAAAAAAATAACAACGTCTTGTAAAATTAATATCTTTTAATGGCTAACTGATAAAGTTAAATTATGCATGCTTTTTGGGATCTAGTCCCCTTCTTCATTATAATATATTTTAATAATAAAATAATTAAGCTGCAAAACAGCTAACATCTAGAAATATGCCTGAAGAAGGGGACTAGATCCCAGAAAGCTTGCATAATTTAACTTTATCAGTTAACCATTAAAAGGTATTAAAAACAAGGAACATCAAGAGCCCCAATAGTGTAATATGTACTGGTAAATGGTTACTAGATAGAGCAAATATTAATACTCACAAACCAGGGTTACCATTAGGCAACCACTGTAAAGGCAGGTGGGGAGATTTTCCTGACCCCACTCAGGAATAAGAAGTCGCTCTCTGTAGATGAGAAAAAGGGATTTCAATAACTCAATATTATGCAGGAGAACAGAGGCGCCAAAAGGATAAAAGGAAGCTAAATGAGCTTAAAAAACAAATTATTGGTAAATAGAGGAGGTAGTGGTGGACTTACCGCCTCCAAGTAGACACACAACAACTGTAGTAAAGACAGTCAATTTATTTTATTTATGAACTCCAAATATGCAAAGCGTTTTGCAGGTTTGATCCCGCTTCATCAGGCAATAACAACGGAGTAATAGCATATGTGGTCAGTAGAAGTATAGTGGTCTGTGCAGAGGTGCCTGGCTCTTCTACTGACCACATATACTATTGCTCCGTTGTTATTGCTTGATGAAGCAGGATCAAACCTGCAAAACGCGTTGCATATTTGGAGTTCATAAATAAAATATATTGACTGTCTTTACTACAGTCGTTGTGTCTACTTGGAGGAGGTAAGTCCACCACTACCTCCTCTATTTACCAAGAATTTATTTTTTAAGCTCATTTAGCTTCCTTGTATCCTTTTGGCTCCTCTGTTCTCCTGCATAATTAAAAGGTATTACTTTTACAAGACTTTGTTTCTTTCTACCTACATGATACATTTTACAGAGATTCTACTATCTACTTTTATCATTAGTAGAAGATCAAAAAATATTCCTAACATTATACAGTGACTTACCACTAACCTAACTCTCACATGTACCCTTACCTACCTAAGCCTACCTACTTCTAACTACGCCTAGCCTTTACACTCCTACCTATGCGTAAAGCCCCCCCCATGCCTGAGTGCCTAACACTAAAACTAGGTACACACGATTGCATTTTTTCGGTTGATTTTTGATGCAATTCTGTTATCTTTTCTCATTTATTTCCATTCACCT
Organism: Hyperolius riggenbachi; assembly: GCF_040937935.1. Classification (NCBI taxonomy): domain Eukaryota; kingdom Metazoa; phylum Chordata; class Amphibia; order Anura; family Hyperoliidae; genus Hyperolius; species Hyperolius riggenbachi. The sequence continues at coordinate 598,233,099 of NC_090646.1, read as the reverse complement.
CTATAAGAAATCGATCAGAAAAATAATTGAAAATAATATTGGACATGTCAGAAATTATCTATCGAACCATTTATTTGACACAAAATTGTATGGTGTGTACCTTGCATAACAGTCCCTACCTATGCCTTACTCCCACCTTTGTCTAACATACCCAACCTATGCTTACCCCCCCCCCCCCCCCATCTTTCCTATGCCAAACCCTAACCCCAAGGGAATATTGGTAAATTACTAATATTCCACTATTGTCACTGCTTAATTCCGATAGTAAAATATCAGTAAAATGTACAGATATTTTACTAACACCTAATCTAACCCTGTTCTCAGAAAAGCTGTCCCTCCGATGCCTAACCCAAATCAACTCCCTCTCTCAAAATTCACAGATACACAATTCAATTTTTGTTGTGTGTTAATGATGCAACCAAATTAATTTGGCTAAGCCACAAAAAAAAATGTTATAGTGGTTGGTTAAAATACATTGAAGAAATAGACATGCCCTTTCTAACTGGTACTATTTTAAAAATATATGCCCAAGGCCCTAAAACACTTTCCCAATAACAACTCACATACTGTATAATGCAGAAGGAAAAAGCAGGGCTGGTATGGGCATTTTGGTCTATAAAGGGTTACAAACTATTACCAGGCCAGATACACCTCACCGGCTTAAATTTATTGAAACAATTCCAACAATTTTATGAGGAGTGTGTAGCCACTAAGAACATTATATTATATATGTATAGCAGGGGTCTTTACAGGTCAGACTATTGTCCTGGAAAATAGTTGCAACAATCAATACAGAGGAAATATAAAACAAGTATGCCTACTTGCGCCGCAATTTGATGCTAGCCTAGTGCCTAGGGGTGCCCAGATCTCACAGGATCCTAGCATTGCCCCTGATAGTAAATACTGTGGATGTCTTTTTTCTCAGTTTCTTGCAATACGAAAAAATCAAAAGGAACACAGCCTAGCTGTCACTGATACAAACCATAAAACTCTTGCATGGCAGAGAATGAGTGCAGTGAACTGAAAAAAAAGCTTGTTTGAAAAAAGAGAGAGTTGTCTGGCACTACCTGCAGTGATGGAGTTTTTATTTAACAAACAGTCATCTGTTTGTGGTACATAGGCAGTCTCTTACCAGGTACATTCCAACGGGAGCTGGTGCCAATGGGAGAGTGGGTGCCACCCACTGTCCCACTGGCACCCATCCCCTCGGGACAGAGCAGAGACTGCCAGAGACTGCCTTTGACAGATGACTGTTTCTTAAATAAAAGCTCCATTATTTCTGGTAGTACTGGACCACTCTCTTCTTTAAAACAAGGTTCTTTCTTCTATGTTTGGCCCAGAGCACACCTGGGTAACATCCAGTGTGTCACCAATAGTCTGCAGAGCTGCCTCCAAAACTTCTCCTCCTTCTTCAGGGAACAGAAAAAATGCTGAATAGTTCAAGATTGTGGCTAAACAACATACGGGCCGTATGGAATTCAAGATGATAAAAAGCTCAAAAGGCACAGGCACCTTCACCTGAGCTAAATCTGAACATAAACAACATAACCCCTGTGCGATTCTCATGTGTCCCTTGCCGTGTGATGGGGTGCTTGGTAATTTTGCTGTGGAGCTGTCCTTTAGCACCATCACACTGCTGCCTCACTTCCCCGGGAGATGGGCATGCATCCAAGCACTTACCCAACTTCCTCCACAGCATGCCTGGCTCTGCTGGCATCATCGCATCCCATCACTTCCAGTCTGCTGGACCCGCTTTGACTGCCACTACTGGTCTCATGGAGGCCCAGCAAAAGCATCTTTGGTGCTCGCAATGGGGTTTTTTATTTGTCCACTAGGAGGGTCAATGAGAATCAGAAATCATTGGACTAATGTAAATCAGGATGATTCTCATTGGTCCATCTTTTGGGTGAATGGGGAGCCTTGGCAGGAGCTTAGAAAAACAAAAGCTTTAGCTGGGGCTCTGGAGAAAGGAGACAAAGAAGAGGATAGCATCGGCGGCAGTCACCATGGGGCTGATGCAGAGGGACAGGAAGTGATGCGGCAATGCCGGGAGAGTACAAAAAGAAAGAAGTGAAAGATGAAAATCATTTTCATCTTTCATTTTTTATTTGTTATTGGTCTAAAATTACCGAGGTAATCCGAATTTTGATGAAAGTTTTACATTCCATGACTAGTCCAATGCTTCCGAGTTCTGTGATTGGCCGAAAATTACAGAGTTGCGGTAAATCGGATTTCCGTGTAATTCCGATTTCTGTTTTCCAATTTCCGAATTCCAATCGGAAATGCAATTTTTTGATCGGAAATGTGGAAATTTCAATTCCACAAAATCTGCATGAGCAGCCCTAAACATGAGAAAACAGCTGCAAAATCTAGCGGGTTTTGTTAGATCGTGTGATAATTCATGTCCATTGACGCAACATTTTCTGGGGTGGCAATTGTTTGGAAGGAAAAGCTAAAATCCGGTTGTAATCATGCTTGCTACTGTAGACTTAAAAAAAAAAAAAAGTGATCACGCAGGCAGTCACGGCACAGGTAAAACAAATAAATGTGGGTGTTGTGATTGGGTTCATTTTACACCTGATGAAGAACCGTGAAGGTTCGTAACATGTAGTGTTGCTCCACCATCAATACATGCTTTAATTAGCAAGCCTTTTGTGTGCCTTTTGTGTTCACTGTTTGTATGCTTTGACTCTCAGGGGGGTGACCTGAGTGAGGCATAGCATCGGCAACGTAAAGGTCCGTACCCACGCCGGACTGGAGGCAACGACGGGTCCGTCGTCACCTCCCGCAGGGTGGGCGTTCCAGTGACAGTCTGTCGTGTGTACAGTCTGTCTGCAGACTGATACGGCTGTTTCTGAGCAATCCGCCAGGCAGACAGACTGTACACACGCCGGACTGTCGCTGGAACGCCCACCCAGCGGGAGGTGACGACGGACCCGTCGTTGCCTCCAGTCCGGCGTGTGTACGGACCTTAAAGAAAACCTGAACTGAAAATTAAAAGTCATAATAAGCATACACAAGTCATACTTACCTCCCGTGTAGTCTACTCCTCAATGTCTTTCTGCTCTCCCGCGTCCTGTTTGTTCACTGTGATCAAGGGAATATTCCGGCCTCCATTTTGAAAATGGCCATTACCCATAACAGCTTTCTGGTCAGCACACAGTTAAACTGTAACATCGCCCACTTGAGCCATAGGGAAACATGGACATTACCTGGTACATCAGTTTTCCTCTCAGCTATAACTGACAGCAACTGATATTTTACTGATCGCAACTGATATATTTCAGATCTGACAAAATATTGTCAGAACTGGAAGGGATTATTGTCAGAAGAAAATGGTGAGCTTCTGAGAGGAACTGATGGCAAAGTAACTATGTAATGTTCATTTGAAGTTACCTCATGTGTTTATTTTTAATATTTTTACTCAGTACAGGTTCTCTTTAAGGAATATCATTCCTGAAGTGGCTCCAGGACTGTGACCCATCCATTTGAGTACGGCACAGGTAAAACAGACTGAACAGAAGTCTGCTGGGGCTTGTCTCAAGGTGCTGTTTTGTAGATAGTTCCAAAATTAATGATAGAAAATAGAAAATAGAAAATCTTTATTGTTATTGTAACAACCGAAATTGTACAACGAAATTCTTAAGTGCAATTTTCCAGCAAAAGCAAATACAGCATAACATTTCATTCCTACATACACTGCATTGCACACAGACACAGCCCTTATCAACATGGCCACTTAGCAGCATTTAACATAGAAATGGCTTAAGGATAAAAACTGTTCTTTAGTCTATTTGTCTTAGTCTAAAACGTTTTCCAGAAGGCAGATGTGCAAATGACACATGTCCTGGATGTGAGGCGTCGCTTAAAATTTTCTTAATATTCCTGAAACAATAAGAAGTATATAATTCTTCTAATGAAAGGAGAGGACAGCCAACTATCCTCTGGGCAACCTTAATTACCCTATGAAGCTGCTTTTTCTGTGCTACTGTGCAGCTTGAAAACCACGCACAGAGACAGTAGACTAGGACAGTCTCCACTGTACTGCGGTAAAAAGACACCAACAATTTCTCAATGATTTGAGATTTCTCATCATTCAACAATGATGAACCGTACTTAAGAAAATCCCTCTGTCTTGGATTCTTCATTAAATCAACAAATGGATGACAGAGACAAACATCTTCTGCGTTTCACATGCTCCCTGTTTGTTTATTCACAGACAGCTGTGTATGAGTAAGCAGCAACTGGGAGTGTGAAATGCAGAAGTTCTTCATTCCTGTCAACAAATTGTTGGTTTAATAAAGCATCCGGGACGGGAGGATTTCCTTAAGTGCAGATTTTTATTGATTTTGCTGTTGTTCTCCACCTAAATAAGTAGCACAGCAACATCATTAACTGCTCCTCCCTCCTCAATAAGCATAAACACAAACTAGCGGTCAAAGCATATAAGGCTGCATTGGCTGGCAAAATGCCTAGAGGGTTGTTGTGCTGTAACTGTTTAAACACCAGTACATTTTTCCTTTAAAAAAAAAAGTGTGTAAACTATAGGCCTTTTCTCTGTTGTATCATTCCACAGAAAACCTTTTTTATTATTTGCACAAAGGGAGTAAGAGGTGCCTGGGAGTGTATAAAACAGAGTTAAAAACGAATCAAAGAGAAAAGGAGGAGGTGGTTTACCCCGATAACAAGAAATGTATGTACTGTATATAAATGTAAACAATTGTAAGTAGACAAAGACCCACGAAAGCGTTGGCTGTGCTTATTAAAAATGTTTATCTTTTATTTGTCCGGTTTGCAAGTGGCTGATGCCACATGTCACCTTACTACTGTGTTTTTCAAGAGTGCACCAACTACCACCCTCTCTGGGTACCCGAGTGGAGTTTCGGGTTTGTGCATCTCAAACCTGCTTCCAGCAATTGGTTGCTCCCTTTGTGAGTATTTATTTTGCCTAATTTTCATTGTTTATATACTTTGTGACGTACTGCACCATTTGGGCTCCCATTGTCTCTGTGTTTTTTTCTTAGGGTGCATTGCTTACCCTCCCACACAGTTTTTATTACAGTAGAATCCCTGTATAGTAAACATCAAGGGACTGGGCAAAGTGGTTTACTATATCAGAAGTTTACTATATTAGAATTTGTTATACATAGTATATTTATACAGACACATTTGCTGGGACCTGGGGACTGAGTTTACTATATGAGAGTTTTATAAAAAAAAAAAGATTTTACTGTATTTGTAAACACTAACATTGAAAAGGTTCAATTAGGATATGTTCACATTAAGCAAGCGATGAGCGATTTATTGAGAGTCTTGTCAACGCTTTTCCCTGCGCTTTGCGCTTAGAAAAACGTTTTACTAAGCGCATTTGTAAACGCTTTTGCAGAGTGATTCAACTCTTTCACCCGGAAATGAATAAATACAATGTATTTATTCATAGAAGCGCTGGGGAAATCACTATACAAATCGTTTTTTTTTGTAGCGCTTTGCAATTTCCCTATTCCTTCCATTGAGCCAAAGCACTCAGAAAATGGTACAGGCAGCGTTTTTGAAAACGGATCGCAATCGAACCACTCATATGTGAACATTCTCATAGGGAATCATTGTACAAGCGCGTTTAGGGTGATTTCTAAAATCGCCAGCACTTAAACAAATACGCAAACGCACATAGGGCTTGATTCACAAAGCGGTGCTAACCTGGTTAGCACGCCTAAAGACTTTGGGCGTGATAAGTAGGGTGCTAACTAGGTTAGCACCGTTTTGACAATCAGATTGCGCGCAAAATCCCGCGGGCGCCATGATGCGGCTATAGCAGCGCATCCAATGTGCCTATAAGGTTGCCACATCGCAGTGCGACCTTTCGTGCGCACCGTGCGCGGGACTTTGCGCGCGATCTGATTTTATCATGCCTAAACTGAGTTTAGGTGTGAAAAGGGGCTTTTCACAAGCATGCTAACAGTTAGCACTGTGTTGTGAATCAAGCCCATAGTGTGAACAACTCCTTAGTAAGAATGCAACACCTACACAACAGTATTTCTCACGAATGTGATATACTGTAAATAAATCTATAGAATGCATCTACGTATTTCCATTGAACATTAGTATGTTTTCCAGAAACTACAGGATGGTTGACATGACGCCATTATGCAGAAGTCACATTTGGAATGGTTTTTACAACCACTCTTCTCCTTTATGAGGGATATAGTAAATGCTCTGTGTGTGTCTAGAAGATGAAACATGCTTTGCAACTTATTAGCAGTTAAAGCGGACCCAAACCAAACATTTTTTTAATTCAAAATATTTAGTTGCACCACTCTGACACATACAAAGATAAATAAACACTCATTTAAGCCTATGAGCATTTCAGTGCATGCTTTTCACCCTTCTCCTTTCATAACTAGGGTTATACAGGTGACATTACTTCTGAGCTTAGTAGGAGGTTTTAGATCATGGGTGTGCTTGTCATCAGCGACCCTCCCTCACAGGGGCGTCGTCTATGTGAAATCTCACACAAGCTGAGATCACCTCCCCTGTGAGATCATCAGTAGCAGCCTGTGTTTTGTTTTTTATCTCATCCACCAGTCTGCCGGATTCTGTACCGGCAATATGAAAGAAAAACAAAGCAAAAGTTTGCTTTCTTAAAACAGAAAGAATTTGCGATAATTCAGGTTGGAGTGAGCTTGAGATGAAAGAAAGGGAGGGGTGCCTCCAATAAATGTAAAATATTTTATATTTGTCATCATGCAGCTGAAAACAGGCTGCTATTTATTATTATAATGTAAAAAAATTGATTTTATTTCTGAAATCTTGTATTTTTAATTTGGGTCCACTTTAAAGGGGAACTTTAACCTAAGATTTAACTTCATCCCAATCAGTAGGCGATACCCACCTTCCCATGAGAAATCTTTACCTTTTCTCTAATAGTGCATCAGGGAGATCTGTGTGGATGAAATTGAGGTGAAACCCCTCCCACAGTGTGATGTCAGGGCCATGGCTCTGACAGTTTCCTGAATCTTATGTTGCATTGTGGGATTATGTTGCATTGTGGGAAATAACAGCTGTTACCAACTGCCAAAACAAGCAGTAACTTTCTCTGTGCATATACACTGTGTATATATATATATAGAGATGGCCCGAACGGTTTGCCGGCGAACGGTTCCAGGCAAACTTCCGGTGGTTCGCGTTCGCCATGTAGGCTACACTCTCTTCTGGAGCCACTCCCCCCCTTATAAAAGGCAGGCAGCGCTGGCCATTACACTCACTCGTGTGCCTGCATTAATTAGTGAAGGGACAGCTGCTGGCAGACTCTCATAGGGAAAGATTAGTTAGGCTCTTGTAGGCTAGTTAGCTTGTTCCTGGCTGATTGTTATTGCTAAAATAGCACCCCTCAACAGCTCTTTTGAGAGCTAATGTTCTCCTGATGTGGTTTTTTTTTGTGTTGCCCACTGACACTGCATTATACAGCCCTATCTGTTGCAGCTGGACCTTGATAATTGCTATTACTGTGCCAGCCAGGCCCTGCCTAACTGTCTATACTGGGACACCTACCTATGCCTACCTACCTACTGGGGCACCTACTTACCTATACGGGGACACCTACCTATGCCTACCTACCTACCTATACTAGGGCACCTACCTATGCCTACCTACCTATACTGGGTCTCCTACCTATGCCTAGCTAACTACTGGGGCACCTACCTATGCCTATCTACCTATACTGGGACATCTACCTATGCCTACCTACCTATACTGGGACTCCTACCTATGCCTAGCTAACTACTGGGACTCCTACCTATGCATAGCTAACTACTGGGGCACCTACCTATGCCTATCTACCTATACTGGGACACCTACCTATGCCTACCTACCTATACTGGGACTCCTACCTATGCCTAGCTAACTACTGGGGCACCTACCTATGCCTATCTACCTATACTGGGACACCTACCTATGCCTACCTACCTATACTGGGACACCTACCTATGCCTACCTACCTATACTGGGGCACCTACCTATGCCTACCTACATACAAGAAGATAATAAGGTCGTTGCTTCATTGTGGACAGACCAAATTTGATCAGCTGGACAGTCACTGTTGTTCTATCATTGAGCTACCACAGCCCGGTGACCATATGGGCTTGAAAACCGCCACGGCCTGCACTCTCGCCATGGTGCGCACCAGTCCAGCACGGCCGTCACTATGCAAACAGCTGTTTGCGGTGCGTTACACAGTGCGATTGGTGTGTCAGTGTGAAGCAGTACTCTAATTACACTCCCTGATTGATATTTACACATGCAAGATGTTTTAAAGCACTTTAGGCCTCCAATTTAGCATTCAGTGTGATTTCTGCCCTTAAAATGCTGCTTTGCGTCAAATCCAGATTTTTCCCCGGGACATTTGGCATGTATCCCCATCCCACTCATCCATGCAAAAACTCAGATGTTAGGCCCCATTGAAACATCTTTTCCATCACTTTTGTGACCAGCATAAGTGTTTTTATTTTTCAAAGTTTGCCTCCCCATTGAAGTCTATTGCGGTTTGCGAAAGTTCGAACCTTTCGTGGAAGTTCGCGAACCAAAAATCGGAGGTTCTGGCCATCTCTCTCTCTCTCTATATATATATATATATATATATATATATATATATATACAGTATATATATATATATATATATACACACATATATATATATATATATATAGATATATATATAGATCTATATATATATCTATATATATATCTATATCTATCTATATCTATCTATCTATCTATCTATCTATCTATCTATCTATCTATCTATCTATCTATCTATCTATCTATCTATATATATATATATATATATATATATATATATATACAGGGCCGGATTTAGGCCAAGGCCACCTAGGCCATGGCCTAGGGCACCACAGGGGGAAGGGCACCAAAGCAGCAGGCTAAACTGGTGCAGCATTTGCAAGCTTGAAAATGCTGCAATGCAGGAAGATCAGGCGAGCGCCTGACTGCGGCACCCTACTGCTACCCGCAATCAGGCTACCTATACTAGAGGGGGGTTTATCTGGCAATCTATACTGGAGGGAGGAAGGGAGGGGTTCTCTCGCTACCTATACTGAAGGGGGGGGGGGAGCTGGTGACAGTGGCCTTGGGCGGTAAAGAGTACAAATCCGGCCATGAGTTTATTACTCGGCCATACAACTTAGCAGCCAAATTAATATTGCCTCCTTCTCCTCCCACCAACAGTGCTTGCAGTTGGTGGTATCTGATTGCTGCTGCGATATAAAAAAAATTTTAAAATTTATTTTTTTTCTCCCTCCCTCCATATATGCCCCCCCCCGAGATCCAACCACAATATCATTTGAGTAAGATAACGTAGATCCATGAGTAAGATAATGTAGATCCAATCACTACACGCTCCATTCGTGGCTGGCTGATCACGGGTCCCCGCTCTGTTTAAGAGCAGGGAACACGTGCGCATGCGCGCTTGCATTCTCTGCTAATCTCCGCCCCAGCGGTGTAGCATTAGGTATAGCCACCATAGCGTTGCTATGGGGCCCCGCAGTATCCCTACGCCACAGGGGCCCGTGCTGATTCAAGGTACTTTTTATATATATATATATATATATATATATATATATATATATATATATTGATGCTGAGCGCCCCCCCCCGTTATTTTAAAACAGCGGCGCATCGCTCTCCCGGGCCCCCCTCCTCTGATAAGGTGGCTGGTGAGGAGGGGGACCACGTAGCGGCGTATTGATCCTCCCTGGCGGCCGGGCCCGACACTTACTGTATAGTTCCGGCCAGCCAGGGAGGGAGAAGGAGGAGGAGAAAGCAGAAGAGTGACTCTCTCGAGTCTCTCAGACGTGCCACCAGGAGCAGGAGGGAGAGCGGACCGGCTGCTGCTGCAAGGAGGAGAGCGGGAGAACACCGAGCCGACCCGACCCCACGCAAGCTGGCAAGGCAGCTGCAGCCTGTAAGTTTGCCTCGGCTCAGTGCCTGGTGCTGCTGCTGCCTGCAGTGGATGGAGGTGGGTGGGTGGGTGTTAATGGGGGCGGCCCGGGGGACTTGCTGGCTGCTGCTACCCATACCTGGCCAGCGGCCATGATGCAACCTGGTGCTGGCTGCTGGGGGGGGAAGGGATAGGGCAGGAGGTGACTGCTCCCCACATAGCGACTGTTTTCTAATGACTGCTCCCCACATAGCGATTATTGTCTGGTGACTGCTCCCCACATAGCGACTGTTTTCTGGTGACTGCCCCCACAAAGCGATTATTGTCTGGTGACTGCTCCCCACATAGCGACTGTTTTCTGGTGACTGCTCCCCACATAGCGATTATTGTCTGGTGACTGCTCCCCACATAGCGACTGTTTTCTGGTGACTGCTCCCCACATAGCGATTGTTTTCTGGTTACTGCTCCCACATAGCGGTTATTGTCTGGTGACTGCTCCCCACATAGCGATTGTTTTCTGGTGACTGCTCCCCACATAGCGATTGTTTTCTGGCGACTGCTCCCCACATAGCGATTGTTTTCTGGCGACTGCTCCCCACATAGCGATTGTTTTCTGGCGACTGCTCCCCACATAGCGATTGTTTTCTGGCGACTGCTCCCCACATAGCGACTGTTTTCTGGTGACTGCTCCCCACATAGCGATTATTGTCTGGTGACTGCTCCCCACATAGCGACTGTTTTCTGGTGACTGCTCCCCACATAGCGATTGTTTTCTGGTTACTGCTCCCACATAGCGGTTATTGTCTGGTGACTGCTCCCCACATAGCGATTGTTTTCTGGCGACTGCTCCCCACATAGCGATTGTTTTCTGGTGACTGCTCCCCACATAACGATTGTTTTCTGGTGACTGCTCCCCACATAGCGACTGTTTTCTGGTGACTGCCCCCACATAGCGATTGTTTTCTGGCGACTGCTCCCCACATAGTGATTGTTTTCTGGCGACTGCTCCCCACATAGCGATTGTTTTCTGGCGACTGCTCCCCACATAGCGATTGTTTTCTGGCGACTGCTCCCCACATAGCGATTGTTTTCTGGCGTCTGCTCCCCACATAGCGATTGTTTTCTGGCGACTGCTCCCCACATAGCGATTGTTTTCTGGCGACTGCTCCCCACATAGCGATTGTTTTCTGGCGACTGCTCCCCACATAGCGATTGTTTTCTGGCGACTGCTCCCCACATAACGATTGTTTTCTGGCGACTGCTCCCCACATAGCGATTGTTTTCTGGCGACTGCTCCCCACATAACGATTGTTTTCTGGCGACTGCTCCCCACATAGCGATTGTTTTCTGGCGGCTGCTCCCCACATAACGATTGTTTTCTGGCGACTGCTCCCCACATAGCGATTGTTTTCTGGCGACTGCTCCCCACATAGCGACTGTTTTCTGGTGACTGCTCCCCACATAGCGATTGTTTTCTGGTGACTGCTCCCCACATAGCGATTGTTTTCTGGTGACTGCTCCCCACATAGCGACTGTTTTCTGGTGACTGCTCCCCACATAGCGACTGTTTTCTGGTGACTTCTCTCCACATAGCGATTATTTTCTGGTGACTGCTCCCACATAGCGATTATTGTCTGGTGACTGCTCCCCACATAGCGACTGGTTTCTGGTGACTGCTCCCCACATAGCGATTGTTTTCTGGTGACTGCTCCCCACATAGCGATTGTTTTCTGGCGACTGCTCCCCACATAGCGATTGTTTTCTGGCGACTGCTCCCCACATAGCGATTATTTTCTGGCGACTGCTCCCCACATAGCGATTGTTTTCTGGCGACTGCTCCCCACATAGCGATTGTTTTCTGGCGACTGCTCCCCACATAGCGATTATTTTCTGGTGACTGCTCCCCACATAGCGACTGTTTTCTGGCGACTGCTCCCCACATAACGATTTTTTTCTGGCGACTGCTCCCCACATAGCGATTGTTTTCTGGCGACTGCTCCCCACATAACGATTGTTTTCTGGCGACTGCTCCCCACATAGCGATTGTTTTCTGGCGACTGCTCCCCACATAGCGACTGTTTTCTGGCGACTGCTCCCCACATAGCGATTGTTTTCTGGCGACTGCTCCCCACATAGCGATTGTTTTCTGGCGACTGCTCCCCACATAGCGATTGTTTTCTGGCGACTGCTCCCCACATAGCGATTGTTTTCTGGCGACTGCTCCCCACATAACGATTGTTTTCTGGCGACTGCTCCCCACATAGCGATTGTTTTCTGGCGACTGCTCCCCACATAACGATTGTTTTCTGGCGACTGCTCCCCACATAGCGATTGTTTTCTGGCGACTGCTCCCCACATAACGATTGTTTTCTGGCGACTGCTCCCCACATAGCGATTGTTTTCTGGCGACTGCTCCCCACATAGCGACTGTTTTCTGGTGACTGCTCCCCACATAGCGATTGTTTTCTGGCGACTGCTCCCCACATAGCGATTGTTTTCTGGTGACTGCTCCCCACATAGCGATTGTTTTCTGGTGACTGCTGCCCACATAGCGACTGTTTTCTGGTGACTGCTCCCCACATAGCGACTGTTTTCTGGTGACTTCTCCCCACATAGCGATTGTTTTCTGGTGACTGCTCCCACATAGCGATTATTGTCTGGTGACTGCTCCCCACATAGCGACTGTTTTCTGGTGACTGCTCCCCACATAGCGATTGTTTTCTGGTGACTGCTCCCCACATAGCGATTGTTTTCTGGCGACTGCTCCCCACATAGCGATTGTTTTCTGGCGACTGCTCCCCACATAGCGATTGTTTTCTGGTGACTGCTCCCCACATAGCGATTGTTTTCTGGCGACTGCTCCCCACATAGCGATTGTTTTCTGGCGACTGCTCCCCACATAGCGATTGTTTTCTGGCGACTGCTCCCCACATAGCGATTGTTTTCTGGCGACTGCTCCCCACATAGCGATTGTTTTCTGGCGACTGCTCCCACATAACGATTGTTTTCTGGTGACTGCTCCCCACATAGCGACTGTTTTCTGGTGACTGCTCCCCACATAGCGACTGTTTTCTAGTGACTTCTCCCCACATAGCGATTGTTTTCTGGTGACTGCTCCCACATAGCGATTATTGTCTGGTGACTGCTCCCCACATAGCGACTGTTTTCTGGTGACTGCTCCCCACATAGCGATTGTTTTCTGGCGACTGCTCCCCACATAGCGATTGTTTTCTGGCGACTGCTCCCCACATAGTGATTGTTTTGTGGTGACTGCTCTCCACATAGCGATTGTTTTCTGGCGACTGCTCCCACATAACGATTGTTTTCTGGTGACTGCTCCCCACATAGCGACTGTTTTCTGGTGACTGCCCCCACATAGCGAATGTTTTCTGGCGACTGCTCCCCACATAGCGATTGTTTTCTGGCGACTGCTCCCCACATAGCGATTGTTTTCTGGCGACTGCTCCCCACATAGCGATTGTTTTCTGGCGACTGCTCCCCACATAGCGATTGTTTTCTGGCGACTGCTCCCCACATAGCGATTGTTTTCTGGCGACTGCTCCCCACATAGCGATTGTTTTCTGGCGACTGCTCCCCACATAGCGATTGTTTTCTGGCGACTGCTCCCCACATAGCGACTGTTTTCTGGCGACTGCTCCCCACATAACGATTGTTTTCTGGCGACTGCTCCCCACATAGCGATTGTTTTCTGGCGACTGCTCCCCACGTAACAATTGTTTTCTGGCGACTGCTCCCCACTTAGCGATTGTTTTCTGGCGACTGCTTCCCACATAGCGACTGTTTTCTGGTGACTGCTCCCCACATAGCGATTGTTTTCTGGTGACTGCTCCCCACATAGCGATTGTTTTCTGGTGACTGCTCCCCACATAGCCACTGTTTTCTGGCGACTGCTCCCCACATAGCGATTGTTTTCTGGCGACTGCTCCCCACATAGCGATTGTTTTCTGGCGACTGCTCCCCACATAGCGATTGTTTTCTGGCGACTGCTCCCACATAGCGATTATTGTCTGGTGACTGCTCCCCACATAGCGACTGGTTTCTGGTGACTGCTCCCCACATAGCGATTGTTTTCTGGTGACTGCTCCCCACATAGCGATTGTTTTCTGGCGACTGCTCCCCACATAGCGATTGTTTTCTGGCGACTGCTCCCCACATAGCGATTATTTTCTGGCGACTGCTCCCCACATAGCGATTGTTTTCTGGCGACTGCTCCCCACATAGCGATTGTTTTCTGGCGACTGCTCCCCACATAGCGATTGTTTTCTGGCGACTGCTCCCCACATAGCGACTGTTTTCTGGCGACTGCTCCCCACATAGCGATTGTTTTCTGGCGACTGCTCCCCACATAGCGATTGTTTTCTGGCGACTGCTCCCCACATAGCGATTGTTTTCTGGCGACTGCTCCCCACATAGCGATTGTTTTCTGGCGACTGCTCCCCACATAACGATTGTTTTCTGGCGACTGCTCCCCACATAGCGATTGTTTTCTGGCGACTGCTCCCCACATAACGATTGTTTTCTGGCGACTGCTCCCCACATAGCGATTGTTTTCTGGCGACTGCTCCCCACATAACGATTGTTTTCTGGCGACTGCTCCCCACATAGCGATTGTTTTCTGGCGACTGCTCCCCACATAGCGACTGTTTTCTGGTGACTGCTCCCCACATAGCGATTGTTTTCTGGCGACTGCTCCCCACATAGCGATTGTTTTCTGGTGACTGCTCCCCACATAGCGATTGTTTTCTGGGGACTGCTGCCCACATAGCGACTGTTTTCTGGTGACTGCTCCCCACATAGCGACTGTTTTCTGGTGACTTCTCCCCACATAGCGATTGTTTTCTGGTGACTGCTCCCACATAGCGATTATTGTCTGGTGACTGCTCCCCACATAGCGACTGTTTTCTGGTGACTGCTCCCCACATAGCGATTGTTTTCTGGTGACTGCTCCCCACATAGCGATTGTTTTCTGGCGACTGCTCCCCACATAGCGATTGTTTTCTGGCGACTGCTCCCCACATAGCGATTGTTTTCTGGTGACTGCTCCCCACATAGCGATTGTTTTCTGGCGACTGCTCCCCACATAGCGATTGTTTTCTGGCGACTGCTCCCCACATAGCGATTGTTTTCTGGCGACTGCTCCCCACATAGCGATTGTTTTCTGGCGACTGCTCCCCACATAGCGATTGTTTTCTGGCGACTGCTCCCACATAACAATTGTTTTCTGGTGACTGCTCCCCACATAGCGACTGTTTTCTGGTGACTGCTCCCTACATAGCGACTGTTTTCTAGTGACTTCTCCCCACATAGCGATTGTTTTCTGGTGACTGCTCCCACATAGCGATTATTGTCTGGTGACTGCTCCCCACATAGCGACTGTTTTCTGGTGACTGCTCCCCACATAGCGATTGTTTTCTGGCGACTGCTCCCCACATAGCGATTTTTTTCTGGCGACTGCTCCCCACATAGTGATTGTTTTGTGGTGACTGCTCTCCACATAGCGATTGTTTTCTGGCGACTGCTCCCACATAACGATTGTTTTCTGGTGACTGCTCCCCACATAGCGACTGTTTTCTGGTGACTGCCCCCACATAGCGAATGTTTTCTGGCGACTGCTCCCCACATAGCGATTGTTTTCTGGCGACTGCTCCCCACATAGCGATTGTTTTCTGGCGACTGCTCCCCACATAGCGATTGTTTTCTGGCGACTGCTCCCCACATAGCGATTGTTTTCTGGCGACTGCTCCCCACATAGCGATTGTTTTCTGGCGACTGCTCCCCACATAGCGATTGTTTTCTGGCGACTGCTCCCCACATAGCGATTGTTTTCTGGCGACTGCTTCCCACATAGCGACTGTTTTCTGGTGACTGCTCCCCACATAGCGATTGTTTTCTGGTGACTGCTCCCCACATAGCGATTGTTTTCTGGTGACTGCTCCCCACATAGCCACTGTTTTCTGGCGACTGCTCCCCACATAGCGATTGTTTTCTGGCGACTGCTCCCCACATAGCGATTGTTTTCTGGCGACTGCTCCCCACATAGCGATTGTTTTCTGGCGACTGCTCCCCACATAGCGATTGTTTTCTGGCGACTGCTCCCCACATAGCGATTGTTTTCTGGCGACTGCTCCCCACATAGCGATTGTTTTCTGGCGACTGCTCCCCACATAGCGACTGTTTTCTGGCGACTGCTCCCCACATAACGATTGTTTTCTGGCGACTGCTCCCCACATAGCGATTGTTTTCTGGCGACTGCTCCCCACGTAACGATTGTTTTCTGGCGACTGCTCCCCACTTAGCGATTGTTTTCTGGCGACTGCTTCCCACATAGCGACTGTTTTCTGGTGACTGCTCCCCACATAGCGATTGTTTTCTGGTGACTGCTCCCCACATAGCGATTGTTTTCTGGTGACTGCTCCCCACATAGCCACTGTTTTCTGGTGACTGCTCCCCACATAGCGACTGTTTTCTGGTGACTTCTCCCCACATAGCGATTGTTTTCTGGTGACTGCTCCCACATAGCGATTATTGTCTGGTGACTGCTCCCCACATAGCGACTGTTTTCTGGCGACTGCTCCCCACATAGCGATTGTTTTCTGGCGACTGCTCCCCACATAGCGATTGTTTTCTGGCGACTGCTCCCCACATAGCGATTGTTTTCTGGCGACTGCTCCCCACATAGCGATTGTTTTCTGGCGACTGCTCCCCACATAGCGATTGTTTTCTGGCGACTGCTCCCCACATAGCGATTATTTTCTGGCGACTGCTCCCCACATAGCGATCGTTTTCTGGCGACTGCTCCCCACATAGCGATTGTTTTCTGGCGACTGCTCCCCACATAGCGATTGTTTTCTGGTGACTGCTCCCCACATAGCGATTGTTTTCTGGCGACTGCTCCCCACATAGCGATTGTTTTCTGGCGACTGCTCCCCACATAGCGACTGTTTTCTGGCGACTGCTCCCCACATAACGATTGTTTTCTGGCGACTGCTCCCCACATAGCGATTTTTTTCTGGCGACTGCTCCCCACATTACGATTGTTTTCTGGTGACTGCTCCCCACATAGCGATTGTTTTCTGGCGACTGCTCCCCACATAGCGACTGTTTTCTGGCGACTGCTCCCCACATAGCGACTGTTTTCTGGCGACTGCTCCCCACATAGCGATTGTTTTCTGGTGACTGCTCCCCACATAGCGATTGTTTTCTGGTGACTGCTCCCCACATAGCGACTGTTTTCTGGTGACTGCTCCCCACATAGCGATTGTTTTCTGGTGACTGCTCCCCACATAGCGATTGTTTTCTGGTGACTGCTCCCCACATAGCGATTGTTTTCTGGCGACTGCTCCCCACATAGCGATTGTTTTCTGGCGACTGCTCCCCACATAGCGATTGTTTTCTGGCGACTGCTCCCCACATAGCGATTGTTTTCTGGCGACTGCTCCCCACATAACGATTATTTTCTGGCGACTGTCCCCACATAACGATTATTTTCTGGCGACTGCTCCCCACATAGCGATTGTTTTCTGGCGACTGCTCCCCTCATAACGATTGTTTTCTGGTGACTGCTCCCCACATAGCGATTATTTTCTGGTGACTGCTCCCCACATAGCGATTATTTTCTAGTGACTGCTCCCACATAGCGATTGTTTTCTGGCGACTGCTCCCCACATAGCGATTGTTTTCTGGCGACTGCTCACCACATAGCGATTATTTTCTGGTGACTGCTCCCCACATAGCGATTATTTTCTGGTGACTGCACCCCACATAGCGATTATTTTCTGGTGACTGCACCCCACATAGCGATTGTTTTCTGGTGACTGCTCCCCACATAGCGACTGTTTTCTGGTGACTGCTGCCCACATAGCGACTGTTTTCTGGTGACTGCTCCCCACATAGGGCTCTATTCATAAAAGGTTACCGCAAGTTTTCCGCTCAAAACAGCGGATTTTCCCGTCCATTTAGCAAAGTGGGCATTCATAAAAGCTGTTCCCGCATGAAAATCTACAATCCCACAGCTGAGCGAGAAATTTCCGCCTTCTCCAGTGTTTTTCTAGATTTATCTAGAAAAAGTAACAAAATGGCCATTCATAAAGTTTAGAGGAAGCGGTATGTGGACGGGAAATACCGCTTCCTCTGATTTTGCGGATTACATACAAGTGAATGGGACAGACCTCCCAGAGAGAGCAGTGCATGGAGGGACTCTGCCGGCTGAAGTGTTTCCGCATGCCTTCCGCCAGCTTACCGCCAGCTTTCATCGGGAGATCTCCGCTCTTGCATCGCAGCTGGCAAGATTTTTTTGAATGGCCACCCAGAAGTGTAAAATACCGCTGCGGTATTTTACCTCTACGAGTATTTACGCCACAAGTTTTTTATGAATAGAGCCCATAGCGACTGTTTTCTGGTGACTGCTCCCCACATAGCGATTGTTTTCTGGTGACTGCTCCCCACATAGCGATTGTTTTCTGGTGACTGCTCCCCACATAGCGACTGTTTTCTGGTGACTGCACCCCACATAACGATTGTTTTCTGGTGACTGCTCCCCACATAGCGACTGTTTTCTGGTGACTGCTCCCCACATAGCGATGATTTTCTGGTGACTGCTCCCCACATAGCGATGATTTTCTGGCGACTGCTCCCCACATAGCGATTATTTTCTGGCGACTGCTCCCCACATAGCGATCGTTTTCTGGCGACTGCTCCCCACATAGCGATTGTTTTCTGGCGACTGCTCCCCACATAGCGATTGTTTTCTGGTGACTGCTCCCCACATAGCGATGATTTTCTGGCGACTGCTCCCCACATAGCGATTATTTTCTGGCGACTGCTCCCCACATAGCGATCGTTTTCTGGCGACTGCTCCCCACATAGCGATTGTTTTCTGGCGACTGCTCCCCACATAGCGATTGTTTTCTGGTGACTGCTCCCCACATAGCGATTGTTTTCTGGCGACTGCTCCCCACATAGCGATTGTTTTCTGGCGACTGCTCCCCACATAGCGATTGTTTTCTGGCGACTGCTCCCCACATAGCGACTGTTTTCTGGCGACTGCTCCCCACATAACGATTGTTTTCTGGCGACTGCTCCCCACATAGCGATTTTTTTCTGGCGACTGCTCCCCACATTACGATTGTTTTCTGGTGACTGCTCCCCACATAGCGATTGTTTTCTGGCGACTGCTCCCCACATAGCGACTGTTTTCTGGCGACTGCTCCCCACATAGCGACTGTTTTCTGGCGACTGCTCCCCACATAGCGATTGTTTTCTGGTGACTGCTCCCCACATAGCGATTGTTTTCTGGTGACTGCTCCCCACATAGCGACTGTTTTCTGGTGACTGCTCCCCACATAGCGATTGTTTTCTGGTGACTGCTCCCCACATAGCGATTGTTTTCTGGCGACTGCTCCCCACATAGCGATTGTTTTCTGGCGACTGCTCCCCACATAGCGATTGTTTTCTGGCGACTGCTCCCCACATAGCGATTGTTTTCTGGCGACTGCTCCCCACATAGCGATTGTTTTCTGGCGACTGCTCCCCACATAACGATTATTTTCTGGCGACTTTCCCCACATAACGATTATTTTCTGGCGACTGCTCCCCACATAGCGATTGTTTTCTGGCGACTGCTCCCCTCATAACGATTGTTTTCTGGTAACTGCTCCCCACATAGCGATTATTTTCTGGTGACTGCTCCCCACATAGCGATTATTTTCTAGTGACTGCTCCCACATAGCGATTGTTTTCTGGCGACTGCTCCCCACATAGCGATTGTTTTCTGGCGACTGCTCACCACATAGCGATTATTTTCTGGTGACTGCTCCCCACATAGCGATTATTTTCTGGTGACTGCACCCCACATAGCGATTATTTTCTGGTGACTGCACCCCACATAGCGATTGTTTTCTGGTGACTGCTCCCCACATAGCGACTGTTTTCTGGTGACTGCTGCCCACATAGCGACTGTTTTCTGGTGACTGCTCCCCACATAGGGCTCTATTCATAAAAGGTTACCGCAAGTTTTCCGCTCAAAACAGCGGATTTTCCCGTCCATTTAGCAAAGTGGGCATTCATAAAAGCTGTTCCCGCATGAAAATCTACAATCCCACAGCTGAGCGAGAAATTTCCGCCTTCTCCAGTGTTTTTCTAGATTTATCTAGAAAAAGTAACAAAATGGCCATTCATAAAGTTTAGAGGAAGCGGTATGTGGACGGGAAATACCGCTTCCTCTGATTTTGCGGATTACATACAAGTGAATGGGACAGACCTCCCAGAGAGAGCAGTGCATGGAGGGACTCTGCCGGCTGAAGTGTTTCCGCATGCCTTCCGCCAGCTTACCGCCAGCTTTCATCGGGAGATCTCCGCTCTTGCATCGCAGCTGGCAAGATTTTTTTGAATGGCCACCCAGAAGTGTAAAATACCGCTGCGGTATTTTACCTCTACGAGTATTTACGCCACAAGTTTTTTATGAATAGAGCCCATAGCGACTGTTTTCTGGTGACTGCTCCCCACATAGCGATTGTTTTCTGGTGACTGCTCCCCACATAGCGATTGTTTTCTGGTGACTGCTCCCCACATAGCGACTGTTTTCTGGTGACTGCACCCCACATAACGATTGTTTTCTGGTGACTGCTCCCCACATAGCGACTGTTTTCTGGTGACTGCTCCCCACATAGCGATGATTTTCTGGTGACTGCTCCCCACATAATGATGTTTTTCTGGTGAATGCTCCCAGTGCGGGAGGTCCGAGAGGTGCGTTGGGTTGGAAGGTCGTTGGGGGGGGGGGGGGGGGGGGCTGTGGGGAGGGGGGCCCCATACAAAAAATTTGCTATGGGGCCCAGTCATTTCTAGCTATGCCCCTGCTCCGCCCTCCAGGACTTGACACCAATCGACGTTTGGCGGTCCTGGGAGAGCCACTCTGCGGCGTAAGGCTACATACACACTTGAGATAAAAGTCTTTGGAAAAGGCAAGATCACAGACCAATTTTACCCCCTTCCATGTAGTATGAGAGCCATACTCTACACAGTCTATTCTATGGAGCTGCACTCCCCATCAGATAAAATCTTTGCAAGATGCTGCACACTAAGATGCTGTACACATTCAAAAGATCAGTATCTGCAAAAGATCTGTTCCTGCAAAAGATCTGTTCCTGCAAAAGACCCGCTACTGCAAAATGCATTCATAGGGCTCAATTCTGGTAGCGTTTAGTAGATAATTACCTCATGGAATTTGATTTACCTCATGAGGAAAATAAACTTTTGAATTCTGGTAGTTTAAGTAAAGTTTTACCTTATGTAATTTCATGAGGTAATTCATGTGGTAATTTTCGACTAACAATGTGTGGTATTTAGAAGTGAAATACCTCACACTTGAATTCTGAAGAGAAATAAGGGGCGTGTTTGCATGTCTTTTACCTCACATAGTTAGACCTACCTCTACCACATGATAAATGTAGTGCTGTGACAGAATTGTGATATCTGTCACATAACATGGAGCCTTTTCAGCTTGTTCTGTGTTCAGGACCCCCATATTTTGCTAAAACAAGTAAAAGTGACTTGACCAACGAATCCCCCCCCCCCCAGCTTCCATTTTGTTTTAAAAAAGAAAAAGTGCTCCAAACCCTGTACAATCCTTCATCTGCCGCACCCCCCCCCCCCCCTCAACATTACCATTCCCCAACCTCTGGTTGGAAAACAAAGTAAAAATGCTCCAACCCACAGCTTCTATTTTTAAAAAAATTAGGTAAAACTGCAGCAAGCACCGATTCCCCCCCCCCCTCCTCTGGTTAAAAGTGCTCCAAGCCCCCCCCCCCCCCCCCCCAGCAGCCTCTAAAAGTAAAAGTGCTTTAACCCACTCCCAGACCCCCAGCCTCTAAAAGTAAAAGTAATCACACCCCCAGTCTCTAAATGTGCTGATCCCTCCCCCAGCTTTTAAAAGTGCTCCAACCCCCCCTCCCCCCAGCCTCTAAAAGTGCTCCTACCCCCACCCCAGCCTCTAAAGGTAAATGAGCCGGATTTTTTTTTTTTTTTCCTTTTTATAATGGATACCTATACATTTACTTTTCATGGGTTGCTACATAATCAAATACACCTTCTCTCCTCAAAAACAAACATCTTCCAAAGACTATCCTAACTTATGGAAGACAATTAAAGACTATTACTTATTTGCTGCAGGCTTCCCACTGAAATACCTCATGTTTTACCTCACTCTATGCATTTACCTCATGTTTTACCTCATGTTCGGAAATGGAGAAAAAGTCTTTCAGAATTGATAAAAGAAGAGGAAAATACCTCATGAGGTATTTTACCTACAAAAATGTATTTACCTCACATAGCTAACAGAATTGAGCCCATAGTCTGATATCTGCAGATCCTAATACACACCTTGTTTAACAGACATTCATCTGCAGATCAGATCCACCAGGATGGATTTTCAGATCTGCAGACACTGACGTATTCAGACGTATGGAACACCCCCCTGAGACTCCTGTACCTTTAAAAAAAATTCCCTGAAATCGCTGAAGCGGACAAGCTGGTAAATATACAGAGGCTTGCCTGCATGGTCTGTGGGAAAAACTCAGCTCTTTCTCTATTGTAAAGACTGCATGTAGACAGCTACATAAGGTATGTCACAGGTTGAAAAGTTTTTGACAGTCCCTAAACTCCAGGAGGGCTGCCTGCAGCTTGTGTGAGAGGCTGACCATCCCTTACATCATCCACACCCCTATGGACGGTATACCTATATCCTTACCCTATTCCCACAAATCCCCCCCCCCCCCCCCCCCCCCCCACACCATGTTGTTAATGTTTTGTTTTTGCTTTGGCAATGCTAAATGTATTTGGTCCTGCCAATAAAGCTTTTTTGGATTTGGCTGGCAGGGACAGGAGACACAATACATGCAAGTAGCCTGTGTGATGTGGGACTGCAATACAGATACGCTATCTGCTCTATCTCAGTCTCTCCACTCCACCTGGTGGGCAATCTTCCCCCAAGTCCCCTTTCATTCAGTGATTTAGGGCTGGTCCGGTGTCTGGTGTATTCAGGTTTGTTGTTGTAAGGTAATGCAAAATACTAGGCTAGGTGATAAAAGTGCAATTAGAGGGCAGGCAAGCTGGTAAATATACACAGCATGATGCAGAGCTTGCCTGGAGGGTCCATGGGCAAAAATCTGTCTGGTCTCTCCCCCTTGTTATAGTGACTGCATGTGTGGATAAGGTGTTAAACAAGGTGAACATTTTTTGACAGTCCTAGACTCAACTGACTTGTGTGAGAGACTGGCAGGGACAGGAGTCCTATTACAGGCAAGTAGCCTCTGTGTGATGTGGGACTGCAATACAGATAATGCTCCATCTCAGGTTATTCTCAATTACTCTCCACTCCTCTTCTCTCTGGGCTAGTGCACGCCAAAATCACAATAGCAATCGCTAGCAATTAGTGAGTGCGATTTTCAGAGCGATTTCTGAATGAATCGCTCAAAAAAATGCTACATGCAGTATACCTGCGATTTTGAAAAAATCACAATGCTGCTGTGGGAACACCCACATAGGGTAACATTAGCCAAACGCTTTTCAAATCAATGTTGATTTGAAAAACGCTCAGAAGCCCTCTTGGTGTGCACCAGCCCTCCCTCATTCACCTTTGTTTCCCTCTTCCCCTAGTGCTGGCTGGCTGTGTCTTCTTGTCACACAGGAAAGCTAAAAAAAAGTGCAATCCTGGTGAAGCAAATTATTATTATTTAGTATTTATATAGCGCCGCCATCTTCCGCAGATGCATATATCCCTGCATCATATGGGTATCGCTTGCGCTATGTGACATGTGACATATTCCACTGAATTGTCCAAACTAAGTCCATCTCCCGTTCCTCTCTCTGGGAGTTGTGCCAGTGCTGTCCCCTGTTCAAATTTGCTGCTTCCAGAAGCCCTCAGAAACACTTGTGTCCTTGAGTACTTCCAAAGATAGGCAGCTCCGTAATACGCCAGCGTACTTTTGTGCATGGGCAGTATGGAGCCACCTGTATTCGGAAGCACTCAAGGACATAAGTGCTTCTGGACCTTTCAGGAATCCCACCCTTAAAAATCCTGCGTTTGCCCCTGGCAGATGAAGTCTGTTAAACAAGGTGTGTATGAGGATCTGCAGATATCATAGACTATGAATGTATTTTGCAGGGGCGGATCTTTTGCAGATACTGATCTTTTGAATGTGTACAGCATCTTGCAAAGAAATTTGATTGGTTGGTGGCTCCACCCACTTGCTAACCCTGAGGGCATGTTTCCACTAACGCTAATTCGCATGCGTTGTCTACATGCAAATTCGCATAACCAATACAAGTGGATGGGCCTGTTTCCACTTGTCAGGAATTCTGTGCGGTTTGCTGTGCAGAAAAAAATCTGTACGGCAGACCCGTCAGAATTCGCATGCCGCACACCCGCACGCGAATCGCCGGTAATGTAATTTAATAGGAAAACCGCAAGCGTTTTTTGTCTTGCAGTTTTCCATGCGTTTTCGAATGCGTCGTCGCATAAAAACCGATGTCAATGCTTACCGGCATTGACATGGTTAAAATCGCATAGCGCAAACTGCGAGCGATTCCGCGTGAAAAACCGCATGGAAACGCAAACGAATCCGCACCCGCATGCAGATTCATTGGCGCGATTTTCGCGTCAAAAACGCAACGCACAAGTGGAAACGTACCCTAAAACAAAGTCACCCAATAACCAACTGTGTTAACTTTGGGGTTCTTGGCATGAGTAATGTAAAAATGGGAGCAGTTTGAATCTCTCCATTGAAAACAATAGGTGAAATTTGATTGGGTGTTGTTCGTCCAACACACAGTTTCAACATTTTACACACACCCCTCCCCTTCCCCTGTGACATTGTGATTAACTATACAAAGTATTTGGACTCTGACATTAATACTTTCATGAATGGCAGCACTTTTTTTAATTATCCCACTGAGTAGAAATTCAAAGCTATGAGAGTGACAGCAGTTGGAAAATTTAAACTGTCGCTTTCAACTGCCATAAGGCAGTTTAGCTGCTGATGATGTCAGGTGGATGAGATGGTCCAGAGGGTAAATGTCACTGTCACAAGGTTAGTGGTTCAAGTACCACCCAGGACATGGGCAGATGGCAAAAAAAAAAAAAAAAAGAAACTCTCTGAGCCAAGGACACCAGTGTTTTTAGGTCACTGTTTTCTTTTTTTTTTGACACAGCATAGCACAGACTATTTTACACTACAAGGTGAATGACCCTTTACTGAGCCCCAGCAGGTCCTCACACTTTAACCACTTCACAACTGAGGGGTTTTACCCCTGTAGCACCAGAGCAATTTTCACCTTTCATCACTCCTTCCATTCATTCGTCTATAACTTTGTCATTATTTATCGCAATGAAATGAACTATATCTTGTTTTTTTCGCCACCAATTAGGCTTTCTTTAGGTGGCACATTATGCCAAGAATTATTTTATTCTAAATGTGTTTTAATGGGAAAATAGGAAAACATGTGGGGAAAAAAAATCACTATTTTTCAGTTTTCGGCCATTATAGTTTTTAAATAATGCATGCTACTGTAATTAAAATCCATGAAATGTACTTGCCCATTTGTCCCCTTTATTACACCATTTAAATTATGTCCCTATCACAATGTTTGGTGCCAATATTTTATTTGGAATTAAAGGTGCATTTTTTTCAGTTTTGAGGCCATCCCTAATTACAAGCCCATCATTTATAAAGTAACAGTGTTATACCCTCTTGACATAAATATTTAAAGAGTGCAGTCCCTAAGGTAACTATTTGTGTGTTTTTTTTCATTCAAATTTTTTTTATTACCCCAACAAAAAAAAAAATGTGGAGTGTGGGAGGTAATGAGTTAATGTAAAACTATATACAGTGATGTGAAAAACGATTTGCCCCCTTACTGATTTCTTATTCTTTTGCATGTTTGTCACACTTAAATGTTTCTGCTCAACAAAAACCGTTAACTATTAGTCAAAGATAACATAATTGAACACAAAATGCAGTTTTAAATGATGGTTTTTATTATTTAGTGAGAAAAAAACTCCAAACCTACATGGCCCTGTGTGAAAAAGTGATTGCCCCCTGAACCTAATAACTGGTTGGGCCACCCTTAGCAGCAATAACTGCAATCAAGCGTTTGCGATTACTTGCAACGAGTCTTTTACAGCGCTCTGGAGGAACTTTGGCCCACTCATCTTTGCAGAATTGTTGTAATTCAGTTTTATTTGAGGGTTTTCTAGCATGAACCGCCTTTGTAAGGTCATGCCACAACAGCTCAATAGGATTCAGGTCAGGACTTTGACTAGGCCACTCCAAAGTCTTCATTTTGTTTTTCTTCAGCCATTCAGAGGTGGATTTGCTGGTGTGTTTTGGGTCATTGTCCTGCTGCAGCACCCAAGATCGCTTCAGCTTGAGTTGACAAACAGATGGCCGGACATTTTCCTTCAGGATTTTTTGGTAGACAGTAAATGCATGGTTCCATCTATCACAGCAAGCCTTCCAGGTCCTGAAGCAGCAAAACAACCAAACACTCTGCAGCTTTAACAGTTTATTCAGGGCTGGATTTAGGCCAAGGCCACAATCAGGCTACCTATACTAGAGGGGGGGGGGGTTCATCTGGCAATCTATACTGGAGGGAGGAAGGGAGGGGTTCTCTCGCTACCTATACTGAAGGGGGGGGGGGGGAGCTGGTGACAGTGGCCTTGGGTGGTAAAGAGTACAAATCCGGCCATATATATATATATATATATATATATATATATATATATATATATATATATATATATATATATATGTATCACTAATGTTATAAAAGCGAAAGTCTGGATGTTTGTATGCTTGTTACTCAATCATGCAACAACGGCTGAATGATTTGAATGAAATTTGGCACACACATAGTACATTACCTGGAATAACATAAAGGATATTTTTTATTCCCATAACCAAAAAGTGTGCGGAGACAAATACAAATTTCACTGGGAAAATGTAAACTGCAGCCATTCTTACACTGTTATGGATAGGATTCTCAAACTTTGCACAGATGGTCACTGGGTAACTGGGATTAATATTCAGAAAAGTGGGTGGAGCCTACAAAAGCCAATCAAATTCAACTATTGATTTTCAAAGGGAATATTTAATTTGCTGCCATTCTTGCACTGTTAATGGTACAAGTCTTAAATATGGTACAGTTGGTCATTGGGTGACTGAGGTTCAAATTCAGAAAAGGGGTGGAGCCACAAACAGCCAATCAGATTTGTTTCATTTCAATGCAAATTATTGATGCTAAAGACCGCAAAGCTCACAAACTAGGTCATTGAGTAATTAAGTAATTGTGTGTTAAGGTCCGTACACACGCCGGACTGCAGGCAACGACGAGACCGTCGTCACCTCCCGCTGGGTGGGCGTTCCAGCAACAGTCCAGCGTGTGTACAGTCTGTCTGCAGACTGATACGGCTGTTTCTGAGCGATCCGCTGTGCGGATTCTTTATATGTCCTATAAAAGATCAATGAAAATGTATGAAAATATTTAAACAAAATGTAGGAGGGGGCCTGGGCTACTGAGCATACTACAAAGCATGTATCCAAGATCAATTAAGACATTGGTGGACTCCTACTACAGACAAGCATTGGGTAAATATAGTCATATTCAGTAGAACCCTTTTCCCTCCAGGAGCTCAGGATAGGGGAATTAATGCATAAGAAAGGTTCTCACTCACACAAACTTTCACCATTCAGGTGTCTATGGATAGAGATGTCGCGATCCCGTTTTTTTTTTTTGGTTTGCGTACCGCGAACTTCCACAAAAGTTTGCGAACCAGCGAACATCGCAAACTGCAATAGACTTCAATGGGCAGGTGAACTTTCAAAACTACAAACACTAATTCTGGTCACAAAAGTGATGGAAAAGATGTTTCAAGGGGTCTAACACCTGGAGGGGGCATGGCGGAGTGGGATATATGCCAAAAGTCACTGGAAAAATTACGGATTTGACGCACAGCAGGGTTATAATCCCTAAAAGGCAGAAATCACATTGCATTCTTAAATTGGAGGCATAAAGTGGTTTAAAGCATCTTGCGTGTGTATACATCAATCAAGTAGTGTAATTAGTGCACTGCTTCACATTGACAGACCAAACTCACTGTGTAACGCACCGCAAACAGTTGTTTGTGTAGTGGTGGCCGTGCTGGACTGGTGCGCACCATGGCGAAATTGCTCTTCCTCAGTGATGTCAGGTAATGTCTGACTGCCTTATCAACTTTTGATGGTTCTTTCTCTACCATTGTTAAAGCTTACATCTATTTTTTTAAATTACTTTTTCTGCTGTCTGTTCAGTTCCTTCAACGAGAATCTGTTATGGAGGGCAAGTCTGCCATTCATTCAACTGTTTGACAAACTTTCCATATTACTTTCTCAGTACCATGGTGACCACGGGTAACGGCCGGGGAATCAGGGTTCAATTCCGGTCCGGAATGGGAGCCTGAGAAATGGCTACCACCACACATCCAAGGAAGGACCCAATGTGCTGTATAAGTAATGTATCTGCCCTGACCGTGCTTTGCAGACTAGGCATCTGTGGTCAGATGGACCCTTGACCCAATGCTGTGTGCCAGAGATGATACCACTTGCCTTTCAACAACACTGTACAATTTGACTGCCAGGTATAATACAATGTGCAGTCACAGATGCAGTGAAAGGTATTCAGTGACTTCTGGTATAACAATGTGCAGTCACACAGGTGCAGTGAAAAGGTATCAGTGACTTCTGGTATAGCAATGTGCAGTCACACAGGTGCAGTGAAAATGGATGCACTGACTGCTGGTATATAAAACAGCGTGCGGTCTTACAGATTCAGTGAAAGGTATGCACTGACTGCTGGTATTTAAAACAGTGTGCGGTCACACAGATGCAGTGAAAGGTATGCACTGACTGCTGCTATATAAACAGCATGCGGTCACACAGATGCAGTGAAAAGTATGCACTGACTGCTGGTATATAAAACAGTGTGCGGTCACACAGATGCAGTGAAAGGTATGCACTGACTGCTGCTATATAAACAGCATGCGGTCACACAGATGCAGCAAAAGGTATGCACTGACTGCTGATATATAAAACAGTGTGTGGTCACACAGATGCAGTAAAATGTATGCACTGACTGCTGGTATATAAAAAAACGTACGGTCACACAGGTGCAGTGAAAGGTATGCAGTGACTGCTGGTATATAAAACAGCGTGCAGTCACACAGATGCAGTGAAAGGTATGCACGGACTGGTTTATAAAACAGCGTGCGGTCGCACAGGTGCAGTAAATTGGTATGCACGGACTGATATATAAAACAGCATGCGGTCACACAGGTGCAGTGAAAAGGTATGCACGGACTGGTATATAAAACAGTGTGCTGTCACACAAGTGCAGTGAAAGGTATGCACGGATTGATATATAAAACAGCGTGCGGTCACACTGGTGCAGCGAACGGTATGCATGGAGTGGTATATAAAACAGCGTGCAGCAGTCACACTATGTACTGAATGTGCTGGGCCTGGCACAATATAGCAATTAGCAAGGGCCAGCTGTGACAGACAGGGCTGTATATGCAGTGTCAGTGGGCCACAAAAAAAAAAAAAAAAACATCACAAGAACATTAGCTCACAAAAGAGCTGTTTTGGGGGTGCTTTTCAGCAACAAATATCAGCAAGGAGCAAGCTAACAGACCTTCTAACTATCGCTTTCCCTATCTCTTCAATGTCTCTCCCTTTTCTCACTAATACTGCAGCGCACAGAGTGAGAACATGGGTGACGCTGCAGCCTTATATAAAGGGGGGGGGGCTCCAGGAGGGAGTGCAGCCTGATTGGCTGTTATATGTCTGCTGACTGTGACGTAGAGGGTCAAAGTTTAGCCCAATGATGTAGTATAAGGGGGCGGGTCAAACCCGCATAAAGTTCATGCGAATAAGTTCGCATGCGAACCGTTCGGGACATCTCTATCTATGGATACCTGGAGATAAACATTCAGCGGGAAACCCACTCAGTGGAATCTCTGTGTTATTCCAATACCTATGAAAGTATTACCATTGTTTACTCGCAATTCATCCTTATATTCTAAGGAAAACAGAGGCATGAGTCATATCCATATGATCATGGACAATAACACTTGAAACCTTTCCAGGATACATTTGGATTCAAGGGTAGTGAATTCTTAAATTATATGAGAATTTCGAATATTCTGAAAGAGGTTTCTGGTAAATTACCTTCCGTAGATATAAATACCTTAACCTCCTTAGCGGTAACCCCCGTGCTGGACACGGGGTAAGCCGCCGGAGGGTGCCGCTCAGGCCCTGCTGGGCCGATTTTCATAATTTTTTTTTTGCTGGACGCAGCTAGCCCTTTGCTAGCTGCGCCAGCACTCTGATCGCCGCCGGCCCCCGCCCGATCGCCGCTATCTGTTGCGGCGCGCTGCCCCCCTCCCCCCCCAGACCCCGTGCGCTGCCTGGCCAATCAGTGCCAGGCAGCGCCGAGGGGTGGTTCGGGACTCCCAATGACGTCCCGACGTTGCTGACGTCGGTGACGTCATCCCGCCCCGTCGCCATGGCGACGGGGGAAGCCCTCCAGGAAATCCCATTCTTTGAACGGGATTTCCTGATCGGAGATCGCCGAAGGCGATCGAAGCAGGCGGGGGGATGCCGCTGAGCAGCGGCTATCATGTAGCGAGCCCTGGGCTCGCTACATGATTTAAAAAAAAATGATTAAAAAAAACTGCTGCGCTGCCCCCTGGTGGAATTTTTCATACCGCCAGGGGGGGTTAAATATTCTTAAAAGAATACTATCGATTAAAATAACTTTTTTGAAATGCTGTATGTTAAGGTACATATTAGCACTAGTACTGGGAGAAATTTCCTTCCTCACACAGCTCTGCCTCTCTGCTGTAAAATCCTCCGTCGGTTTTAAATATGAAAGAGTCGGGCTCTTATGCTAGGAATACACGGTTCGTTTTTTAGCTGATTAGCTGGTTCGATAGATAATTTCCGACATGTCCGGTCTCCCTTTCGATTCTTTGGCCGCTCGTTTTCTGATAGAAGAGAATGAAGAAAGATAAGAAACACAAGCGGAAGATAAGAGAATCGACTGCAGAATCAAGTGGCAAAAACGATTGAGAGCAGAAACGCATGGCAGAAACGAACCATGTATTCCCAGCATAAGAGGGCTACACCATGTCCCTACACAGGGAGGTTGCTATTAACTCCTCCGTGTATAGTTTAATAATAATCACCTTGCTGAAAGAATCTTATTCAGATGGTGGTAAGGGGTTAAAGATTCCAGCAACGTGTGTTTATTTTCTTTGCTTCTCTGACTGATAAAGATCCTAATAATGCTTTTGTAAACAGCTTCTCTCCCTCTCGGCACAGCACCACATAGCAGCCTACAAAGTAGATGCCGCTCATAGTGAAAAGTCACAAGCAAACCATTCATTCAGGAACAGTGTACACACATCTCCCTGCTAGATATATTACACCAATATTACAGCACATCTAGCTACATGTTACCTATTCAGATCAGTCTCCTCCTCCTCATGTCTCCTGCATGCTGTGAGTGACACAGTGAAGTATATCTGTGAGCTGTGTGAGGAATGAAGGATGGTTTTTAAGCAGGGAGAGAGGGAGAGAGAACTGGGTGAATAAATAAAGTGCCCCTAGCACTAGTGGTAATGTGTACCTTAATATAGAGTATTACAAAAAAAAAGTTGTTTTAATTGATAGTGTTCCTCTAATGATGCTAGCAAATTCAGGAAAGCAATATCATAGTTTTATGAGATACCGTAGATACGAAGAATAGTGGACATGGAGCACCTTAGTCCATTAAAGAGACTCTGTACTCTAAAATTCTTACAATAAAAAGCATACCATTCTCTTCATTATGTTCTCCTGGGCCCCTCTGTGCTTTTTCTGCCACTCCCTGCTGCAATCCTGGCTTGTAATTAACAGTTTTAGGCAGTGTTTACAAACAGTTTACTGTGTGACTCATGCAGAGCTTGGAGAGGATGTGTAAAGCTTCTGCCAATGACAAGAAGTGCTGCACATTCCATACATTCCAGCCTCAGCCCGACAGACCCGACAGAGGAGAGAAGAGAAGATTTATTACAGAGTTACAGAGTCTCTTTAAGAAATGGGCAGAATCAGATTTGAATCTAATGATTGATTTGGAGAACTAAAAATCAGAGATAAATAGCCTGTCCAAATACTCCAATTCAGTGGCGTCTCCAGCTTTAAATTTGGGGGCACACAACACAACATAATGGCTGGCTGGTGGGGCTCATTTGGGTGATTAAAATCGATAATTGTATGGTGAGTTTGAGATATTTTTTGCCTAACTCAGGTGATAAAATTAAGGCTAACTAGTTGAGCCTTGATAGGATCCAAATGTAAACATCTTATGTGACCTCCACACATATCCCATATTCCTATCCTCCTGATTTACTTATTAATATAAAATAGAGAACAGCTTTTTCTTAGTATTGGATGTTCATGGGTAGCTGTTTCTCATAACCTAGTGAATAACACAAGAATAATTAATATTATTTGATTTGCTTCAGTTTCTGGTGCTGTTCCAAAGCAGATCAAAATGCTGCATATTTGACTACTTATTTGTTTGTACTGGCATTAAGTGATTTTTACACATGTATCTACAGTATGTTTACATGCTCCAGTGAACATCTCTGACAATTTAGTAATAGCAGTTTAGACAGAATCAGTCACAGAGCATAAGAAAGGTCAGTGACACTTATTTGGGCCTGCTGGGGGTTCATTACCGAGACCGGCATAAAGAAAATTGCCTAAAAATTGGAGCAGCTGGCCAGAGCAGCTATTCAAAACCCTTGTTACATTGTTCAGAATGATGGCTTCTTTTAAAGGAAAATTACATTTTTGTTCATGGAAACCCAAGGTGAAAATAGACTGATGAGATGATCAATTGTACCTATCTTCTTAGTCCTTAAAATGACTTTTGTAAAATCCCTGTTTTTTTTTTTTTTTCTGTGTATCAGATAAAAATATATGTTTGATGTTGTATTGTCTCATATGACTGTAAACAATCTTGCAGTGTCCCCGAAGCTAAAATTATATGTACTATTGAACTTTTTTAATCTATCGCCTGCACTGATAAGTTGTTCTCTGCAGGAAAAGGATTAATGGCTGCAATGCCTTATCAGTGAGATAAGGTCGTGGTGGATAGAAACTGTCACTTGCATACCTGATATTTAACTATTTCAGCCAGGAAAAAAAAGAAAATGAAGACATCATAGTATTTGAAGAGGGCTCCGGGAAAAAAAAGCGTCTGATATGGATGAAAAAAAGCCAAACTCAGCTACAAAGGGCGCCTGGAGTAGCCCATATGCCAAATTTGGCTACAAAGTGCGCCCAGTCCCCAGTGTAGCCCATATGCCAAATTCAATTACAAAGGGGCGCCTGGTGTAGCCCATATGCCAAATTCGGATACAAAGGGCGCCCAGTGTAGCCCATATGCCAAATTCAGCTACAAAGGGCGCCTGGTGTAGGCGAAATGTCAAATTCGGCTACAAAGGGTGCCCGGTGTAGCACATATGCCAAATTCGGCAACAAAGGGTGCCTGGTGTAGTCCATATCCCAAAATCGGGTAGAAATACACTGTATTCTATTAGATAGTTTGAGGTTAATGACACGTGGGCCAGTTGAGATCAGGTATGTAGCAATAGGGCTAGCAATAGTAAAAAAAAAACGATATCTGTAGCCTAGCAGTAGTAGTATTATTGATTTGTTTGTGCTATCATCTTCCATGGCGCTGTACAAAGTAAGAAACAAACATAGATGCATAAAACAGATCTTGATTCATAAATAAGTGGAAGACAACATAAAGGCCCATAATTCACTTTTTCTCCTGAGTTTTCTCCTACGTGATATTTTTTAAAATCGTCAATAAAATGATATTCAAACCACTAGCTTACCAAACACACAATTGGAGTGAGTTTCTCCAATTGTGTGTTTGGTAAGTTTTAGAGCAGTAGGAGACAGGCCTTGGAGGTGGCAGCTCCAGGGTTTTGGCTGCGCTCACATATGGTGTTAGATGCTGGTTCTGGGGCCCCGGGCAGTGAGAGTTCCCGGGGCCCCAGGCTGGCTCATGCACCATTGTTTTTAATTATTGTAGTATCCCATGCAGTTTAGTTAGGGAGGGGGGTAGATGAGAGGGAATATCCTGCACGCTGGTGCCCCCTGCTGGTCCTATAGCCATTGTCTATATGCAACTAAAGCCCTCTCCAACTAATTGGCTGAGTTGCTCAGCTTCTGCTTGATTATCACTGCAAGCTAGGTGTATTATGTGTGCACTTCTCATTGGCTTATAAGCAGCCTACAGGCTTTATAAAGCAGCAGAGAACTGTTTGGGAGTGAGTTTCTCCAATTGTGTGTTTGGTAAGTTTTAGAGCAGTAGGAGACAGGCCTTGGAGGTGGCAGCTCCAGGGTTTTGGCTGCGCTCACATATGGTGTTAGATGCTGGTTCTGGGGCCCCGGGCAGTGAGAGTTCCCAGGGCCCCAGGCTGGCTCATGCACCATTGTTTTTAATTATTCAAACCACTAGCAACAGCAAGCAAGAAAACACTCAAAATAATTTTGATTGTACTTTTTCTCCTACTTGTTGGTACTTATTCCATTGCAAAGTCCTTTTCAGGACTTTGTTATGGAAAAAGTACCAACAAGAAGTTGAAAAGGTACACCTATTTGAAAATTATCTTCAAGCAGAAAAGTCAGGAGAAGAAGGGAATTGCATATTGCCCAGAGTGTCTAACAAAACATGTCTAGTTTAAATCTTATCTCATGAATTATGTTATCTCCTTAAACGTATTTGTATCTCTGTATTAAGGAGATAATGCATTGAATAAGTCAGATAATTTATTGAATAAGTCGATTTCAAAGTGTCATTGAGACAAAACTTATTAAAATTCACCAGAAATTCTCCAGAATTCTCCTGCAACTACACTATCAGCTTATACCCAAGGTAGACATAATTATCTATCTTAACCACTTTGTCCTCCTTGACGTATAAAATCATAACCACTTTGTCCTCCTTGACGTATAAAATCGTCAAGGAGGACATGCGCGCTCCCGCGGCCGATTGCGTCCATGCACGCGGATTCGGTAGCCCAGAAATCAATGTATCGGGCTATGGTGCCCGATCACTGATTCCTCTCCCCCGCTGAAAAAGCGACAGCTTCTCTCGGAAGCTACGCTTTTTCTGAAGCTATGTCCCTCTAAGCATACATTGTACGCTTAGAGTGACGTCATGTAAACAAACTCGAGATTGCCATCTTGTGGCCAAAAAGTAAAACTACAAGTAAAAGTAAAAAAACATTACAATATACAAATATTTCCCCAAATAAAACACTATTTATATCCCACCTTCCCAAAAATGCCCACGTAAAATGTTTAATAAAAAAACAACATTACTATAAAAACAACACATAAATATTTACCTAAGGGTCTAAACATTTTAAATATCTATGTAAAGATGAAATATTTCTCTCTATTTTTTTTTTATAAGCTTGTAAATAGTGATGGATGCAAAACGGAAAAAAAGCTCTTTTATTTCCAAATAAAATATTGTCGCGATACATTGTGATAGGGACATAATTAAAAGGTGAAATAACCGTGACAAATGGGCAAATACAATACGTGGGTTTTACTTATGGAGGCATGTATTATTTTAAAACTATAATGGCCAAAAACTGACAAATAATGAATGTTTTCATTTTTAAAATGCATTTATAGTAAGGTAGCTCTTAGCAAAATGTACCCCCCAAAGAAAGCCTAATTGGTGGCGGAAAAAACAAGATATAGATCAGTTCATTGCGATAAGTAGTGATAAAGTTATAGGCTAATGAATGGGAGGTGAACATTGCTCAGATGCATAAAGTAAAAACGACTGAGAGCTTAAGTGGTTAAAGCAGGATTGTCACCATGAAAATCAAATTTCAACAGCAACTGGTAGAGTTTATTAAGTGATAAAGACGCTAATTCTGCATTGGAATTTTTCAAAACTTTTTCTGCTTTTATGGTTTGGAGCACTGGCCCTTTAATTGCCATTGCCAAACAGTTGCATGCTGGGGGTTATTTTTATCTAAAATATATTCCTCCTCTTCCCTTTATTTCCCCCTCCTTCTAATGACATAAGACAGTGCACTTCCTAGTTTGGACCTCAGTGGGAGTGTCTGAAGACTCTGGGAGGAGGGCGGGTAACAAATACACAATTAGCATGAGGGGAAAAAAGAGTGAGAAAGGAAATTATGTCAGGAATGATTATCTTCATTCAAAGGTAACCAAAATGGAAACTGTCTAGATCATGATTCTCTGCTTTTCATTTATAAAATTCACAGGAATCATAATGTGGACAGTGCAATATCTGTTATGTAAGTAGAACTAGTATTTATCTACTTGTTTTTAATTTCTAGGTTAGCATGGGTATCACTTGTTCTTTAAAGAGAGCCCAAGGTGGGCTCAAATAAAAAAAAAAAAGTAGGCTACCTGAGCCGGGGGCTGAGCGGATCAGGTAGCCGGAAAAAAACGCAGCTCCTCGCTACTCCCATGGGCCGCACTGGCCCACTTTCACTTTCGTGACCGATAGGTAACAACGCTGCAAGGGGAGACTTTGTGTATCTTGTAGCATGCAAGGGGCAGGGGAGTGGCAGGGGGCGTGGCCAGGGAGAGGAAGCTGCCCAATGGCAGCTCTGAAAACCCGGCAGGAATGCTCCTGGCGGGCGTTTTGAACAGAGAATCCCTCTCCTTGTGTTTCCCTCTGAGATAGCGACAATTATTGTAGCTAATCTCGGGGGCTATAGCGCGGCAGTGGGGGGGCAGAGAGTGTCGGTGTGGGGACACAGAGGCATGTCATGAGGCAGAGAACATGCCTCTGTGTCCCATCTGCCCCCCTCGGGTTCTCTTTAACTGCTTGCCGACCGTGTCGCGCCCAACGGTTGGGCATGGCGGCAGCCCCAGGTCCACCTAACGCCAATCGGCATAAGGTCCTTGGGGCTCGCAGTGCAGGAGATCGTGTGCAGGCTGTGCACGCATCTCCTGTTGGTAGGCGGAGCGATCGCTGCTCGGGAGACTGTTAGACGGCGAAACCATCATCTGATTAAATTGTACAGCGATGCGATCTGTAGCAGCGCTGTACTGGGGAGTTGACAGCCGTGTGACATGGCTGTCCCCCTGGGACACTAGAGAGCAATCGGCTCACATAGGCAGAAGCCTATGACAGCCGATCACCATGATTGGCTAGCTGCGAGGAGGGAGGAAGTGAGGGAAAAAAAATAAAAAAAAAATAACTATATTTATTAAAAAATAAAGAAGAAAAATATTGACAAAAAAATAAATAAACACAGTGGAGCGATCAGACCCCACCAACAGAGAGCTCTGTTGGTGGGGAGAAAGGGGGGAATCACTTGTGTGCTGTGTTGTGCGGCCCTGCAGCTTGGCCTTAAGGCTGCAGTGGCTTTTTAAAATAAAATTGCCTGGTCTTTAGGGGGGTTTAACAATGTGGTCGTTTAAGAGGTTAAAACAGATAAGGTACTTTTTGAAAAGCAATCCCAAAGGGAGGGAACCATGCCCCTGAGAGCAGGGGAGTAACTACAAATCATCATGAGGCCCCCCACCAAAACTTTTATGGGGCCCCCAATGTTTACACCTTTTCCTTTACCTACCCCTGGTTACCCTCAGAGCCTGGGTGCCCATGTTTCAAGGGTCCTAAAATAAGTGTCGACATCATAATAACCAGTGGCGTAGCTAGGGTATTTGACACCCAGTGCGGATAATTTACTGACCCCCCCCCCCCCCCCCCAAAAAAAAGTGAAGTGCGCTGTGGCAAAAAAATGGGTGTGGCAATGACATCACATGGGCGAGGCTAATTGTAATGTAACTGTAACAGTAAGGCAGTGGGCTAATATAGGTAGCCAGAATAGTTGCCCCAGCATATGTTAGACAGGTAGGTGCCTCCAGTATAGGTTAGTTAGGTAGGTGCCTCCAATATACAGTATAGGTTAGTTAGGTAGGTGCCTCCAATATAGTTAGCCAGTATAGTTGCCACCAGTATACAGTAGGCTAGCTAGGAAGGTGCCCCTAATACAGGTTAGATAAGTAGGTGCCCCCAGTATAGGTTAGATAGGTAGGTGCCTCAGTATAGATTACATAGGTAGCTGCACCCCAGTCAAGGGCGTAGCAATAGCCATAGCAGCCATAGCAGCTGCTATGGGGCCCTGGAGCAGAGGGGGCCTAGGTGTTACTTAATGTAGGCACCATTGCCTTTCTTGTGTTCCTCCACCCTCTGCCTTTGTCTCAGTGCCCAGGAACTATGTAAAGAGTTGATTGAATGAGAATGTAAATTGCCCAGTTATCTCATATCCATGGGGTAGGGGCAGGTGGCATTGCTTATGAGTGCCTACATCTGAGGGCCCTATGAAAGTTTTGTTATGGGGCCCCATAATCTCTAGCTACGCCACTGACCCCAGTATAGGTAAGATAGGTAGCTGCCCTTCAGTATAGGTTAGATTAGGTAGGGGCCCCCAGTATAGGTTAGATAGGTAGCTGCCCCCCAGTATAGGTTAGATTAGGTAGGTGCCCCCCTTTATAGGTTAGATAGGTAGCTGCCCCCCAGTATAGGTTAGATAGCTGCCCCCAGTATAGGTTAGATTAGGTAGGTGCCCCCCAGTATAGGTTAGATAGGTAGCTGCCCCCCAGTGTAGGTTAGATAGGTAGCTGCCCCCCAGTATAGGTTAGATTAGGTAGGTGCCCCCCATTATAGGTTAGATAGGTAGCTGCCCCCAGTATAGGTTAGATAGGTAGCTGCCCCCCAGTATAGGTTAGATTAGGTAGCTGCCCCCAGTATAGGTTAGATAGGTAGCTGCCCCCCAGTATAGATTAGATTAGGTACCATATATTCCGGCGTATAAGGAATATAGGTTAGATTAGTATAGGTTAGATAGGTAGCTGCCCCTCAGTATAGGTTAGATTAGGTAGGTGCCCCCCATTATAGGTTACATAGGTAGCTGCCCCCCAGTATAGGTTAGATTAGGTTGCTGCCCCCCCGTATAGGTTAGATAGGTAGCTGCCCCCCAGTATAGGTTAGATTAGGTAGCTGCCCCCAGGATAGGTTAGATAGGTAGCTGCCCGCCAGTATAGATTAGATACCGTATATTCCGGCGTATAAGACGACTGGGCGTATAAGACGACCCTCAATTCTTCCAGTTTAAATATATAAAGTTGGGGATATACTCACCGTATACAACTACCCCTCTTCCAACGCACACCAAATAAAATGAAAAAAATCATAAACTGGTGCTATGTATGAACAGATACTGGTGCTGTACTGTATGTGGTACCCAGTCTCCCTCTCCCTAAGCGGATTGGTTAGCTCTCCCTGTCTCCCCTGATGACCCCTGACTTTTCAGAAGATTTTCAAGGATTAAAAAGTAGTCTTATACGCCAGAATATACAGTAGGTGCCCCCCCAGTATAAGTTATATAGGTAGCTGCCCCTCAGTATAGGTTAAATTAGGTAGCTGCCCCCCAGTATAGGTTAGATAGGTTGCTTCCCCCCCCCCCAGTATAGGTTAGATAGGTAGCTGCCCCCCCAGTATAGGTTAGATTAGGTAGGTGTCCCCCAGTATAGGTTAGATTAGATAGGTGCCCCTCAGTATAGGTTAGATAGGTAGCTGCCCCTGAGTATAGGTTAGATTAGGTAAGTTCCCCCCAGTATAGGTTAGATAGGTAGCTTCCCCCCAGTATAGGTTAGATAGGTAGGTGCCCCCCAGTATAGGGTAGGTAGGTAGGTAGGTAGGTACGTACCACCCCTTCCTCCATAATGGAGGGGGGAGTCAGCCGCAGGGAGGGCAGCCTGACCCCTCCCTCCCTTCCTCTCCCCGGGCCGCCCTCCGTGCTCCCTCCTCCGAATGCAGGGTAAATAGTCAGAACTCGCCTCTCTGGTTCCAATCGTCGCTCACTCGCCGCCGGTCTCCTCCTGTGTATCAGCGTCTATGCAGAGAAGGGGAGCATGGAGAGCGGACCGGAGAGAGGAAGGGAAGGAGAGGTCGGGCTGCCCT
The DNA here is from genome assembly GCF_040937935.1 of Hyperolius riggenbachi. Taxonomy (NCBI): domain Eukaryota; kingdom Metazoa; phylum Chordata; class Amphibia; order Anura; family Hyperoliidae; genus Hyperolius; species Hyperolius riggenbachi. The sequence continues at coordinate 598,193,012 of NC_090646.1, read as the reverse complement.
CCCCGCGGCTGCGGCTCCTCCCTCCATTACAGCGCACCCCCTCCCTCAGCTCTCAGGGCTGCCAGGGTCACCCCACCTGGTGCGGGATGCACTCTCTGCACCCCCCTCATGACACTTGTGGTAATAACACCGATAACAAGAGTTGCAACAAAAACATCTGATCTGAAGGATGGACCCCTTTATCGGAGGTAGTGGAGTAGTATTTGGGTCCCTCTTACAGCTCTGGCCCCCCTTGCAGTCGCAGTGGCTGCTCCCTTGCAGTTATGCCCCTGCCTGGGAGGTTACAATCTAAATGAATAAGGAGAAAACAAGAAGTAAGGCAAATAAGTGTTTGGTAATGTTCTGATTATCTATAAAATGAATCACAGATTCAGTATTCAGAATGCAATTATTACAACAGGAAGTACTTTAAAAGCTTGTATTTTCTGTCTTTTGAATTAGCGCATAAATGGTATAATTAATTTTGCAAAGTTTTTCTAGCTAATGGCTAACACAGTACAATTATTACAATACTCTGCTGCTGCTGTTCCTGAGCACACCGCTTTGTACTTTCCTGGCACTGAAAAGAAGCATGAAGAAACCTGCAGGACTGGATAGTGACATCTTCTTCTCCAACATATGCCTAGTGTCCACAGCCTCCATCATTTAGGTATTACACTAACACACAGACACACACAGGAGAAGCAAAGATGGGGGGGGGGGGGTTGTGTGGGGGTGAGGAGGTCCCTTGAAGAAATGTGATTGATGAGAGGCAGTATGAGTAACACTTTGAATACCACTAACCTCCCCTACCTACGCCTAACACTAACCTCCCCTACCTACTTTTAACGCTAACCTCCCCTACCTACGCCTAACACTAACCTCGCCTACCTACGCCTAACACTAACCTCCCCTACCTACGCCTAACACTAACCTCCCCTTCCTACGCCTATCACTAACCTCCCCTACCTATGCCTAACATTAACCTCCCCTACCTACGCCTACCACTAACCTCCCCTACCTACGCCTAACACGAACCTCCCCTATCTACGCCTAACAATAACCTCCCCTACCTACGCCTAACACTAACCTTACCTACCTACGCCTAACACTAACCTCCCTTACCTATGCCTAACACTTACCTCCCCTACCTATGCCTAACACTAACCTTACATACCTACTCCTAACACTAACCTCCCCTAACTATGCCTAACACTAACCCCCCCCCCCCCCTACCTATGCCTAACACTAACCCCCCTCCCCATCTATCCCTAACCTACCCCTAACACTAACCTCCCCTACCTACGCCTAACACTAACCTCCCTTAACTATGCCTAACACTAACCTCCCCTAACTACGCCTAACACTAACCTCCCCTACCTACGCCTAACAGTAACCTCCACTATCTATGTCTAATAATAACCTACCCTACCTACTCCTAACACTAACATCCCCTATATATGTCTAATACTAACCTCCCCTGCCTACGCCTAACACTAACCTCCCCGATCTACTCCTAAAACGAACTCCCCTACCAATGCCGAACACACAAATACCATGGTCACTAATTATCCCATGCCCTAGTTCAACTATAGTATAGCAGAACTCAAGCGCCCGCTATAGCCGCTAATCATCCCGCACCGGAATAACTGCCATAGCCACAATTCATTCAGGATCCTATGGCTGCGTCCAAATTAACATGTGTGAACCATGCCAAAACGAAAAGATTCACCATGTGGGCCCTTCTAGGGAGCCTGCTACAGTTGCACCCTCTGCATTATTGTTACACCAGGGGAGGTATGCTTTTCCATACATTGTTATGCTAGTCTTGAAAGTGGATGAAAGGAACAAGAATAGGTGAACTTTGTTAGATTGCTCCTCCTTTAAAATTTTATTTGGCTGCAAGGCTAAATTTTTCTGGCCACTGGAGAAGCATCCTTTCCCCAGCCTGGCAGGCTCAGCAGAGTATGCAGAGTGGGCGGCTGGGAGCCTTTTATACATACTTGTTCAGGCAGCTGAATTAACTTCCTCTTTCTCCCTTGCGGCGGCGATGTAATACCAACATGTCTTTTCTGTTCCAATCATATGATATGACATGATCGGGATTCAGGAGACCATGTCAATGTTACAGCGCCAGCCCTGTGGTGGAAGAGGGGTGATGGAAAAGTCTCCATCTCTCCCATCACTCCTCTTCCACCACTGGGTCCCATTGTAATGCTGACACGTTCTCCTGCATCCCGATCACATGTCACATCAGGTGATCGAATGTGATCGGGACCCAGTAGACCTGCAAGAAGTTCAGAGCTGCTGATGGAGGAAGAGAAGAAGTCGTCCGGAACAGGTAAAAATAATTGCTCCCTGCCACTTGCTCAGCAGCCAAACAAGATATGCTGACAGAGACTTAGAATGCACCAGCACAGGTCCAGATTTATATCACAGGAGCCTATGGGCACAAGTGTTCTGGCTGGCCCAGCTGTCACTTCTCTCTTACTTCCCTTGCCCGGCATAGGTAGCTACAGGTGCCCCTTAGTATTAGATAGTCAGAAGTATCCTCAATATTAAGTAGCTAAAGGTGCCCCCAAGTATTCGGTAGTTAGAGGTGCCTCAGACTGAAGGGAGATCTGGTCAGTGGAATACCGAGTGAGTAACCTCATTTACACTCTGCTCAGGACTCTGCCTAGGTTAGACAGGAGGGAGGCACTTGGGGAGGGGAGAGAGACACCTTTCCATCATCAGGCGCCTGTAGGCCCGTGCCTACAGTGCCTTATGGGACATCTGGCCCTGCACCAGCAGCTTTCAAACAAAAACATTTGTTTGAAACTGCTAATGGGTTAAAACACAAAACTTAGTTCTTTTTATACCCTGTATACTTTTACATTCTCAGTGCTTTTTATGCTATTTCATGGAATAACTGTATAAGCTTTCTCTTTTTTATGATTAGTCCTTTGGTATAGTACAGAAAATCGAGGCGCAGGAGAATTTTTATTGGCCCTTTTTTATTTCCGAGCTACGGAATGCGCAGCCACCGCTCATAAATCCGCCGGTGACACAAAATAATTCTTCTTAACTTGTTTGTTTTTGCTCGCGGCTTCTAAAAACAGTATTAATTATTTTTATGCTTTTTCTTCATTAGTATATTCATTTCACCAAATATGTGTGGCAGGGTAAATTATAACATTGTTTAATGCAAACATATCTGGAGCGCTTATTGAGTGCATCCACACCATATATTTTGCTTTTCATTTAGCTAAGTGGCCGCTGTTAATAACGGCAGCTGCTGTGAACAGCGTCTACCCCCTTGAGAAGAAATTTGCTTTTAATCATTTTCTGTGATTAATTTATGTTCATTATTGCTCTAATTTTTTCCTGACTGGTTGGTGTCCCTGTTGTGAATTTCCTTAATGAGGTAGAAATGGAAATTGTTTTCAAAACATAACTTTGCATCTTATAATATTATTGACGAAGTGCAAGCCTGGAAGAGGAGTCTTCATTTACTGTAAATGAGGCAGAGCTAATGGAGGTTATTGTTTAAAGGGGAACTATTGAGTATTTTTTAAGTGATTTCTTATTTGGATGTAAAGCCTAATTGTTTTTTATAGTCCTGTGTACCTGTATCTATGTATCGCATACTGTATTCAATAATGTCAAATTAAAAAAAAAATCTAATTTAAAGTACATGGTCAGGGTTTCACCAGTTCTGTCTGCGCCTCATTAGGGTCCATTTCCAGTAGTGCGGAAATTGGGCCAAATCCACAGAGTTTCCCAACAAGCAAATTGCACTGGGAAATAATGCTGCCGCCATCCGAATCGCTTGCCTTAGCGATTCGGCTGACACTGCACCATTTTTTCGTGCGGGAAGCAGCGGATCTCATAGCCGTGCATGACACAGCTTCCGGGGTTCGGCTGTGTAACAGGGAAGTGCCACCGGGCGTCTCGCTGGAAACATGGCAGTTGAAACGGGCCCTTACAGTCTTATGATGACCTAAGCTTCAGAAGTAGGCCTGCCCTGTTGTTAGTGCCTTTAACTTTTAACTTGGCTGCTTAAAGGGAAGGTCCAAAAAAAAAAAGAAATCCACTTACCTCGAGCTTCCTCCAGCCCCAGGCAACGGACCTATGCCCTCGCTGCAGCTCCATTGGCCCCTCCAGTGCAGAGGCCGACCTCGGCAGGTCGGCATCTGCCTCCATCTTATTGCGCACCACTGTGCGGCTTATTGAATTGCACTGACATCATCCGGGCTGTTCTGCGCAGGCGCAGAACTACTGTGCCTGCACAGTACAGTCTAAATGACGTTAGAGCCGCTGGCGCATGCGCAGAGGGGACCCCGGACCACCAGCGTGGAGTGGAGCTTCGGCATGGATACAGGACGGCTGGCTGGGGCAGGAGGAAGCCTGAGGTAAGTTATTTTTTTTATTTTTAAGGTCCTCGGATGTGTCCTTTAAAGGGTATCTAAAGTCAAATGTGACATGATGAGATAAACATGTGAAAGTGCATACACGCCCACAAAAACACAAAACAAATTATGCCATAAGTCAAAACCAGCCGCCAGAGGATGCACTCTCCACAAATGGTAGAAAACAATATTCCTGTAGTCACCACATGTAAAAGCATACAACACTCACAGTTGTCTGCCACCACAAAAACAACGGGTGGCATCAGATGCTGGTTGCAAAGGGTTCCAAAAATGTATTTAAACACAATCACAATTCTAACAATAAAACTTACATTGTGAATAACTGCAAACAGGACCCTCTGTGACGTACCTGCTGTTGAGGGAAACTGCAGTGTTGAGGACAGAACTCACAGAAGCTCTCGCTGCTTATCAACTGGTGGCCCTGAGGTTACAACAGGCACCAACAGTGAACATGGGAAGGATCGCCTGATGACTGGCCGTGTGGCTGGACAGATAAAGAAGCATTCCCTGGGAGCGGGTGCTGAAGACTCCTGTTGAAAATAGGTGTGTAACTAGCCCCCACCGGCCCCTCTGCAGAATTTCAGAGCGGGCCCCCCCCCCTCCCTGGGGCCCACTCGTGGATGTTTTTTGGGGGCTGGAAGGGTGGCAGCATGAGGGGAAAGCCTTGGCCACAGTCGGCGGGGAGAGGGGAAGTTCCCCCCCTCTCCCTCACCTCGGGGCTCTCCCCTCTGCGCTCCCCTCCAGCTAGTTACAGTGTGGGCAGCGGGCAGCGGCGGGCAGATACATACCTTCTTCCGTGCGTTCCACCGCATACTCCTCGCTCTAGCGGTGCAGGGCCTATTGTTACGCCAGTGGTCGGAGACTTGCCTGAAGGGTCCCACCCTAGTCAGCGGGGATCGCCGCTGTCCAGGTCATCTCGCCACTTCTCCTCCTCCTGTGCAGCATGCGCAGCCAGTGACATCCCCGGCATTCCTGCGGCTGGGAACACGTACACGTGCAAGAATGGGCACGTACAGCCAGGCATCCATTCTGTACACTTAGGAGGAGAGCCTAGCAGGGCTCAGCTATCCAGCATGTTGGGGAACATTCTGGCTGGAGGCTGCAGCCAATCAGAGCTCAGGCTCTCCAGCCAGTCAGTAGCCACACCTCTCCCCTAGCATTATTTAAGCCTTGCTCATGCAGTGTTTCCTTGCCTGTTATAGCGTTAAGCTGCCTTGGTGAAGCACTGGAAGCTATTGTTCTGTTTGGATTTCCTGTTACAACTCTTGCCTGTGTTTTGGACTCCGCTTTGATCGCCGCCTGGACTGACTTCTGGATTTCATCTTGTACTGCTTACCTCTGCGTACCTCTGGTACTGCGAACCTCTGATTTTCTGTGTATAACCCCTGGATTATCTCTGGACCTGCCTCTGCCTACCGTACTAGTACTGTGAAATTCTGTTCCCATTGCTGACTTGGACTGTTTTGACCTTGCCTTATCTCTAGTGTGGTTTATTTGTCTACCCTTTGTTCAGCTCTGATTCTTTGCGCATACAAGGCCTGGGTGTAACCGAAGTCAGGTAGGTCCTCACCCTGCGTTTATGCAGCGACGTGCCGTATAGGGTAAAGTCTGCAGTGATAGATTGGGGCATCACAGCTGAACTGTAGGTAAATACTCTGCCAGGCCTCACAACTCCCAGTGGCAGACAAGGTCAGGCTCGGTCTGCCCATAATGCCAAGTGAGGCGACTTTCTTAGGTGGCACAAGTCTTGGGGCAGCACCAGGCAGAAACAGGAAGTAAAGAGAGTGCCTGCCTGGCCAACCTATACTGGGAGCAACTGTACCTGACTAACCTATACTGGGGGCAACTGTACCTAGCTACTAATACTGGGGGCACCTATACCTGCCTACCTACCTTTACTGAGGGTGTTTTTTAGGGGGCTTACCACAACTATAACATGAGGTGCAAATTGTCGGGTGCGTTCATTCCAGTTCGGGGGGTGGACATCCTCACAAGTTTGCCTCAGGCAGACAAAAGTCTAGAACCGGCACTGGGCAAGGTACTGAAACAGATACAAAATCAGTAACAGGACAGGTTCTTAGCAGGGGCATTGCTAGGATCCTAAGAGATCCGGGGCACTTTGGGCACTCTAGACGGAAAATGGGTGTGGTCACGCACCATAATGTGGGTGTAGTCATGGATGGAGAAAAATTTACATTAACTTAACCGCAGTCTAAGTAGGCCTACCTAGCAAAATGTTGGATGAATCCCCCTTTCCATTAATACAAAAAAAAATGCAGCATATCACATAAATAGGCAGTGTCACATAACTAGGCAGAGTTACCTAGCTTCTGTACTGGCTGGTCTGGCTTTCTGGTGGGCGGGCTGGCCTGCTGTAAGGTTATCTGGCAGTTCCCCCCATAGCATTCCCTGATCTTCTAGTGGACCCCCTCCCATGGACCTCACATTGAGGCACTCCAACTCCCAGCATGCCCCCATAGAAGAACCACAGCTCCCTGCATGCCCCCATAAAGGCATCACAGCACCCAGTATGGCACCACAGTACCCTGTATGCCCACATAGAGTCACCACGGTTCCCAGCATACCCCCGATTGATGCACCACTTCTCCCAGCATGCAAGCCATTGAAGCACCACAGCTAACTCTGCCTGGGAGACATTAGGGGCACGTGCCATTGATCTTATGGGCTAGCAATGCCCCTGGTTCTTAGACAGACTGGGTTCAACAATGCGTCAGGCTTTCGGACAGGTTCGAGGTCAGCAACAGACAAGCAGGGTTTGGCAACAAAGCATGCACTCGCTTTTGCACTAGCAAAAGTTGGCAACAAAGCAGGAAGTCAGATGTGCCAGGATCAGCACCAGTAGGGGACGCAGTTGTGTCCGCTTCTGTTTGTTTTTCAGCATCTGTAACATTGATGTGTAACTGAAAACCAGACACAACTGCGCTAGTGGGCTCAGGCCCTAATCAATCAGGAACTGGCAGATTCTAGATCAAGGCACCAGAGAATGCACTCACAGAACTAGCTGCAATATACTACAGCACTGGAGTGTGGCACTCTCCAGACTTCAATAAGCCCTTTGGCAAAAAATGCATAACGTGTCACATGCCAGAATGCAGGCACATACCCGCACGTGAAACCTTAAAGTGCATCGGAGATAAAAAACTAACTATAACAAGTAACTTGTCTATATATCTTATCTAAAGTTTAGATAGTTTACATAGCAAATCTAGCTGCAAACAGTTTCAACAGTGTATGATTACTCCTTCCTGTGATACAATGATAGCGGCCATGTTCTGCTTGTGATCACACACAGGCAAGCTGCTCTGCATCTCCACCCCTGTGCAGTTTGCATAGGTGCAATTGCGGCTGCGCAGCTCTAGGGCCTCCTCTCTCCGCGTCATCATTATGCGTGCATACATCGGGCGCATTGGGAGGAGGTCCTAGAACTGCGCAGCCGCAATCGCGTCTATGCGGACTGTGCAGCCGCGGCAATCTTTGGTGGCCATATTGAGGGGGGAATGAGAACCCGACCCGTTCGGAGGGGTCGGGACTCGATCCGGGGTCAGTATTACTGCGGGAGCCATGGCGGAATGAACAGGAGGGCGCGGATGGCATCCTCCATGGATCTTGGTTATGAAAACGTATTTAACTTTTTTCACATTCGTGGCTTCGTAAGTCCTTTACAAAATGTTTTTATTTTTTTTATTATTTTTATGTGCTGTGTGTGGGAAATCTGATAAAAAATGGCATTGGGTCCCCCCTCCCGAGCCTCTGTAACCCCTTCTCCATGCAGGCTGGGATAGCCAGAATGCGGAGCCCCGGCCGACTGGGGCTTCGCACCCTGAGCTATACCAGCCAGCATGGTCCATGGTATGGGGGGCTCCAGGGAGGGGGGGGTGGCCAAGCCTTCCCCTCCCCCCGGAGCCCTTGTCCATTCCATGGACAAGGGGCTCTTCCCCACCTCCGGTGCCCCAGGAGATGGTGGGGGCGACGACTCCCTGGGGGGGTTCATGGTGGCATCTGGGAGTCCCCTTTAACCCCCCTGGCGGTATAAAAAATTCCGCCAGGAGGCAGCGCAGCAGTTTTGTTTTGTTTTTTTCTCATATCATGTAGCGAGCCCAGGGCTCCGCTACATGATAGCCGCTGCTCAGCGGGGGCCCGCTTCGATCGCCTTCGGTGATCTCCGATCAGGAAATCCCGTTCAAAGAACGGGATTTCCTGGAGGGCTTCCCCCATCGCCATGGCGATGGGGCGGGATGACGTCAACGACGTCGGGACGTCATTGGGAGTCCCGATCCACCCCTCAGCGCTTCCTGGCACTGATTGGCCAGGCAGCACACGGGGTCTGGGGGGGGGGGGGCATGTGGCGCGACGGATAGCGGCGATCGAGCCCGGGGCAGCGGCGATCGGTGTGCTGACGCAGCTAGCAAAGTGCTAGCTGCGTGCAGCAAGAAAAAAATTAA